>NC_086449.1:381352917-381495417 GCF_028390025.1 Pseudophryne corroboree
CTTCCCTGCTGAGGGAGGGGAACCTTGACCACCACCTGTTGAAGATACAATTTGTGAATTGCAGTTAACACTATTTCCCTCTCGTGGGGGGAAGCTGGCAGGGCCGATTGGAGGTATCGGTGAGGGGGCATCTCCTCGAATTCCAGCTTGTATCCCTGAGACACAATATCTATTGCCCAGGGATCCAACTGGGAGTGAACCCACATGTGGCTGAAATTTCGAAGACGTACCCCCACCGGGCCTAGCTCTGCCTGTGGAGCCCCAGCGTCATGCGGTGGATTTTGTAGAGGCCGGGGAGTACTTCTGTTCCTGGGAACTAGCTGTGTTGTGCAGCTTCTTTCCTCTGCCCCTGCCTCTGGCAAGAAAGGACGCTCCTCGGACTTTCTTGTTTTTCTGTGATCGAAAGGACTGCATTTGATAATACGGTGCTCTCTTAGGCTGTGAGGAAACATATGGTAAAAAATTTGACTTTCCAGCAGTAGCTGTGGAGACCAGCTCCGAGAGACCCTCCCCAAACAATTCCTCACCCTTGTAAGGTAAAACCTCCATATGCCTTTTTGAGTCGGCATCACCTGTCCATTGCCGAGTCCACAGGACCCTTCTGGCAGAAATTGACATAGCATTTATTCTAGAACCCAGCAGACTAATGTCTCTTTGAGCATCTCTCATATAAAGGACAGCGTCTTTAATATGCCCCAAGGTCAACAATACAGTATCCTTGTCTAAGGTCTCAATTTCCTCAGATAAGGTATCCGTCCATGCTGCTACAGCACTACACACCCAGGCCGACGCGATCGCCGGCCTCAGCAAGGTACCCGAATGTGTATAAATGGACTTCAGGGTAACCTCCTGTTTGCGATCCGCAGCATCTTTGAGGGTAGCCGTATCCTGTGACGGCAGGGCTACCTTCTTGGATAAGCGTGTTAAAGCTTTGTCCACCTTAGGGGAGGATTCCCAGCGTAACCTGTCCGTTGGCAGGAAAGGATACGCCATAATAATCCTTTTGGAAATCTGCAGTTTTTTATCTGGAGATTCCCAAGCCTTTTCACATAACTCATTTAGCTCGTGTGAGGGGGGAAAGGTAACCTCCGGTTTCTTTTCCCCATACATATGCACCCTCTTGTCAGGGACTGGGGTTTCCTCTGTGATGTGCAACACATCCTTAATTGCTATAATCATATAACGGATGGATTTAGCCAATTTAGGCTGTAACTTTGCATCATCGTAATCGACACTGGAGTCAAAATCCATGTCGGTATCTGTGTCAACAATTTGGGATAGTGGGCGCTTCTGAGACCCTGATGGCCTCTGCGACATAGGATCAGGCACGGGTTGAGACCCTGACTGTCCTGAGGCTTCAGCTTTTTCTAACCTTTTATGCAAGGAATTAACATTATCATTTAAAACCTTCCACATATCCATCCAATCAGGTGTCGGCGCCGTCGGCGGAGACACCACATTCATTTGCTCCCGCTCTGCTTCCACATAGCCTTCCTCGTCAAACATGTCGACACAAGCGTACCGACACACCACACACACAGGGAATGCCCTTTTTGAAGACAGTTCCCCCACAAGGCCCTTTGGAGAGACAGAGAGAGAGTATGCCAGCACACACCCCAGCGCTATAAACCCAGGAATAACACAGTAACTTAATGTTAACCCAGTAGCTGATGTTTATATTGATTTTTGCGCCTAATTATGTGCCCCCCCCCTCCTCTTTTTACTCTCTTTCTACCGTGATTCTGCAGGGGAGAGCCTGGGGAGCTTCCTCTCAGCGGAGCTGTGGAGAAAAAATGGCGCTAGTGAGTGCTGAGGAAGAAGCCCCGCCCCCTCAGCGGCGGGCTTCTGTCCCGCTTAAATGTACAATTTTTGTCGGGGGCTCATACATATATACAGTGCCCAACTGTATATATGCTAAACTTTTGCCAAAGAGGTCCCAATTGCTGCCCAGGGCGCCCCCCCCCCTCCCCCCTGCGCCCTGCACCCTTACAGTGACCGGAGTATGTGAGGTGTGTGGGAGCAATGGCGCACAGCTGCAGTGCTGTGCGTTACCTCAGTGAAGAATGGAGTCTTCTGCCGCCAATTTGAAGTCTTCTTTGCTTCTCATACTCACCCGGCTTCTGTCTTCCGGCTCTGCGAGGGGGACGGCGGCGCGGCTCTGGGATCGGACGGCGAGGGTGAGATCCTGCGTACGATCCCTCTGGAGCTAATGGTGTCCAGTAGCCTAAGAAGCAGGACCTAGCTTCAGAGAGTAGGGCTGCTTCTCTCCCCTCTGTCCCACGATGCAGGGAGTCTGTTGCCAGCAGAGCTCCCTGAAAATAAAAAACCTAACAAAATACTTTCTCTCAGCAAACTCAGGAGAGCTCACTGAAAAGCAGCCAGCTCGTCTGGGCACAGTATCAAACTGAGGTCTGGAGGAGGGGCATAGAGGGAGGAGCCAGAGCACACCAGAACCTAAATTCTTTCTTAAAGTGCCCATGTCTCCGGCGGAGCCCGTCTATCCCCATGGTCCTTACGGAGTCCCCAGCATCCACTAGGACGTTAGAGAAATACTTCAAGAGTCTGACTGCAGTCTGGAGTAGCACCTCGGCGGGTGGCGCTGGCCGCGCCCATGTGGACCTGCCACTAGGGACATTAGCTTGTCACTAATAATTGTATTTACAATGACATTATCTATGTAACAGTAATACATAACTAAACAAAGATGAAGCATCATGCTATCAGACTCAGACATGAGCCACGTAACCCACGTTACTTGGCTGCGGGATACGTGTAACTTAAGTAGCCACCTTTTACAGCTATTTATCTTTCACTTACTCACATGGGAGAGTGCGGCTCTGCTGGCAGTGAAGGTACTAGTGTTTGCCACCGCACTTCCAAGGAAGTAGGGACTCTGTATGCATATGGGCACAACACAGCCCGGTCGGCACTAGTCTGTAAGGGGTGGCTTATCACCGCACATAGAGCATCTCCACCACCACGTACCAGAATCAGCAGCAGTAGCGCTAGGAGTGTTACCTAAGATAAGGAAGTGTAGCCGGGTGGTGGGCATCTGGCACAGCGGCTTTCCCCGCCCACATGGCGGCTTGTGAATGGAAGTGGGAGTGGTATGCTGCCGCGGGGTGCTTGTTGCTCCGTCCTGTTGCGGCGTCCTCTGATCACCGGCGTGTACTGGGGAAATCGGAGACAGCAGAATCATGCTGCGCTCCGATTTCAGTGCCGGCAGTGTGCGCAACTCAGGGGGAGAGTGTGGGGGGCCCCTAATGTGTGGGGGGCCCTGGACGACCGCCCCTGTCGTCCATGCTTGGATCCGGCCATGGAGTTACCACATATTTTCCAGAGTTATAGTCCAGTCTTGACCATACTTGCCTACCTGACCCTCTACATGAGGAAGAAAATGCTCTGTTCCTGGACTTTCCTGGTAATGTATGATTGCCATCACCTGTGGTGAGCTAGTTAATTGACAAGAAAGGCGTTTCACCACAGGTGATGGCAATCATACATTACCAGGAAAGTCCAGGAACAGAGCATTTTCTCCCTCATGGAGAGGGTCAGGTAGGCAAGTATGGTCTTGACTCAGCTATAGGGAGGGTTATTTCCTCAATAGCAGCAGATATTTATATGTATACAGAATATAGGTAGTATATGCATGTACTGCAGGATTGTACAATCGAAAAGCATTATTCATGTTCATCAGTCCATGCCACTTTAGAGTTTACAATCCAAATTTCCTACCACAGACCCAAAAACATACAGAACAGGGTCAAATGTATTTATTACACAACTGAAAAAACATGGGGTGCTGCAAGACAGGAAACGCTAACTGCTATAAGCGATATTTATCCCCACAGCCCAGCAGTGTAGGCAATCAGTATCAAACTTTACATGCAATATTAAAAGGATTTGCTGCAGTCAATTAATTCATTGTGTGACCAGTGCATATACATGTAATGCATAAAGCTAACCACATGGATTTCAAATTCATAAGGCAGCCATAAATATAATACTTGCTAGGTTAGTAAATGCACACCTTCTGTGGGGTATATTTACAAATAAATGGTGATAGGGCTGGTTACTGAAAGTAGCCTATCCCTCAGACTGAAAGACTCCTATCACCATTATTAACCATTAAAACCTCACAGATGCAGCGAAGAGTTAATTTACCACTTCACCGAGCGAGTATGAGGTGATCTGTGCATGTGTTACCCAGATACCCAGTTCACAAGTGTGCTGTAAACTGGAAGCCACTTGTAAAAAAGAAAAAAAGAAAACATTATTAGGGGGCTATTTATCAAAGCTCGAAGATAAAACTGTGAGAGATAAAGTACCAGCCAATCAGCTTCTGCCTTATGTTTTACAGGCTCTGTTTGAAAAATACCAGAAGCTGACTGGTTGGTACTTTATCTCTCACAACTGTATCTCTCTCCAAGCTTTGATAAACACCCCACTTAAAATTTGTTTTTTCATGTTGTAGAAAAAACGGTTCTTAATATAAAGCATTTTTTTTCCATTAAATATCACCTTTGATCACCATCACGAGAGTTACAGCAGCAATCTTAATTAAATTTCAGACTCTCTCAATCATAAACAGGCTCATTTGAAAGGAGCTGATACAACTTTCCACTAAAAACTCCACAAGGATAAATAAATGTACACATTTTATTCAGATGGATAAATTATATACAATATATTTTAATCATTAATAAAACATTAGGGAAAAAGAATCAAGTAAAATAACATCGGTTAATAAGGAAGCACAGAATGGATCAGCCAAGCATATTTCTGGGTGAACTCTTTCCATAATCAAGAGCTATTGGCACATCTGACCCCCCGGGGTTCTGCAGGAGCTGTGTGCCGATTGTAACATGTGGTCAGATTTTACACACAAAAGGACAAAGTCGATTTACAAAACCAGTTCTTGAGTGATCTGATGTTGCACCTTTTACGACAGCCTGTCTAAGACTAATGTATTGCATATTAGTTTACTTTTTTTTTTTTTCTAGGTAGGAGGAGAGATTTTAAAGGTGCTGTCATCAAGAATATACGGTCTATCTTAACATTTTTAGAAACTGTCACCCTTTATCAGATACAAGTTGTCAAAAGAATGTCAGTAAGAATGAGACACTAATGTGGCAATCTGCAAAAACCCCGGCTCTAAACAATTTTCTCACATGGTCTAAATAAAAAGCACAGTATTTTCTTAAACAAATCCTATACAAAATCTCAGTTTTATTATATTAGATAATGTATGTGAAAGGACTGAAAATAATATATGCATACTTTAATAAAAATGGACACTGTAACAAACAGAGTTGAGAGCACAATACCTAAAACGGATCTACAGTTGTGAACAAAAAATGTCAATCTCAACATTTTGGTTATCAACGACCAGTGTTCCCTTAAGATTATTTTAGCAGGGCATCCTAGCCTACCTGTTTTAGAATTTAAGATATGCGCCCTACCTATTTCCAGAGCGCCATAAATTGCTGCTTGAAATACTAAAGTTGAGGTGTGTGGCTTAGCGGGGGAGACAGTCAACGGAAGCACTTGGCGGGCACAGTTTTGATTTTCACAATTGCTATATCCTGAAATAACCTTTGCAGCTCCTTTGCCCCCTAGCAGTTCCTTGTCTAAGTTGAATTTACAATGAGAGACAGTCAGATAACGAGCAGTGATGGGTCAGAGGCTGAGGCATGTAGTTCTGTGCCTGTATTAGAATACCCACTTTGCACCAAACCGTGCTGTCGTCATAAAGGCACCCTGATTAAACCACTATAACCTCTCTGCTGTCGTACCTTCCTATCCATCTACACCCAGATCTGTAGTGTTGTAGTGTAGGGACAGGTGGTTATTGCAATAGGTACTGAAAGGGCAATGTGGGGGGTCTGATAGCATGTGGGGAGGTCTGAAGTGTATTGAAGGTGCATGTGCTGAAGGCTGAAGAACATTGAAGGGGCTTTTAGGGTTATATGGGAAATATTTAAATATTACGTATTATAGTATGCCACACAGCTTCACAGTCATGTCCAAAATGTTGCCCTTCGAAATGAAAAATGCATTCCCCAGTGATCAGCACCCTGCTCAAAGAAATCCTAGAGTAAACACTAAGGCTGGGTACACACCTAAATGACGGGCAATCGTGACAATTTCCCCTGAGCCCGATTGCCAATACACACCAGGAAGATTTAATGAAGGACGGAACGATCACTGTTCTGTCCTTCATTAACAAGCATCAGGCCATATGTGAAATTGTCCGGTTAGCCGTGTGGCACAGCTGACTGGAAGACGTTGCATGCAACCGTGGGAGTGCGCATATCGGGTATACACACTAGGCAATATGCATGATTTGTCGTGCCGATATAGGCCTAGTGAGTACCCGCCCTAAAGGACAGTATAACAAATAGTTGCTATTTATAACCCCACTCTAAAAAAGCAGGCAACTATTAATATATAACAAATCATGTGATTAGTAGTTGAACACAAATAAAAAAGGCAGATTAAACATGTATATCACCCACACACAATAAAGACTGATTTAGGTGTTTCGGTATTGCAATGAAATGTTTATTTTTTTTCTTTGTTGCTAATTACTGATTGATACTAATAAGATGTGGCTGATATTTATACAAGCATCTCTGACTTCCGACTGCAGAATTGAGAATGTTACAGTCTGTTAGCATATCTGCCAGTCTTAACCACTGCCCAGTCCAGAGCACTAACTCTTATGCTATTATGCAGACATCTGTAAAACATATGTGCCAACATTAGCATCCTCCAGAGTGAGAAATTCCTGTGTCATCGTGATAAGAAATACTATGCAAGACATTACTTTGCATCTCTCTATGGCCACTCATAGCAGTATTAGAGGGAAACCTGCAGTTGCAACAGGCCAATTCATTTTAAAGCATTGTGTTCAGTGATTTACCATGCAGTGAGAACGAATACTAATGTGTACTATGAATTGGCATGTTTAAATCTAACAAACTCCTGTAAGCAGGGGCGGATTGGGAACAAAAAGCGGCCCTGGAAAAATTTGTACTAGTGGCCCCACATGGGCAGCACCGGAGGTGTAAGGTCTAGCCATGGGCCATGGCAGCAGTACCATCCCCACAACACTTTCCAGATAGTGGGCATGCCCAGCATCAAGGGGGAAGTTAAAAGGAAATAAAATTAAATATTATGAGCACATTATATGATACACATTTAGAATTTAGGAAACTATATAAATTCTTTAGAAAGATATATTTTCTTGCTCATTACACCAACCGCGTATCCCAATTACTATTCACTCAATCTTATATGTCAGTCAAGCAGGCACACAGAGCATACACTAGAGCATCTGCAATCACAGGCTAAGTGGCAAAGAAATTTTCATATATGCAAATTATTTTGCATCTTATTCATTATGTCTATAAATAGGACCACATGTCCTCAAACAAAACAGGCCCCGTGGGTGCGGCGGCCCACCGGGAATCTTCCCTGTAAGCCCTATGCCCAATCCGCCTCTGCCTGTAAGTCATGATTTACTTTCATCATCTGTCTGCACCCTAACGCTATTAGAATGCTGAGTAAATGAGTGAATGATTATACCCAGTAACAATACATACCAGAGTAAAAAGGAGACCGCTCCTACAGTTGCTTTGATGCACTTATTTTCTGCTGTAACGCATATTCAGTTAGACATAATAAGCCAGAGGTTCTCAAATGCGGCCCTCTAGGCATCCCAATGATCCAGATTTTAAGTTTATCCATGCGTGGCCACAGGTGACATAATTAGCTACTCATTGAAATTTTTTTTTTTGCAAATAGATTTTTATTGAAGTTTCAAAACGAAAGAAAACAAAAAGTTACAGAAACATTTCAATAGCATCTAGTAACATCAGAGATACAACATCCGGAGATACTCAACACCGTGTATAATAAAGAGACCCGTAAAGGGGATATCGCCTTTCCACAAACATATCGTATCTCCAGAAAAAGAAAGAAAAGAAAAAAAAAAAAGAGGAAAAACCATAAACGTTTCATGAATTACAACTTCTTGAAGCAAAAGGGAAAGAGTAGAAGTAGGAGAGGAAAGAAGGGTAGTGAGAGACAGAGAGAAAGACAAAGGGATAAGAAGTAGTGTTACTCTCGGAGTAGAGGAATAGAGAGAAAGATAGCGTAGACAGACAAGATTTAGGGAGGGGGGGGGAGGGGGGGGGGGTCTCTCTTCCTATCCTAAGGGGCTTTAACCGTAACTTATATCAGGTGGCTACTGGAGATAAAAAGGGGAGGTATCTCTTAAAGAGAAGATTTGTAATGGGTTGTCGCTTTATATTCCAGCCATGGGCTCCAAGTAGCAGTGAAGGATGTGTTTCTCATTTCCAAAGACAAAATGAGGTCCTCCATTGCCATATAGTGATCTAAGCGGGCGGTCCATTCTTTCATAGTGGGGGACACTATTGATTTCCAGTGAACTGGGATCACTGCCTTAGAGGCACTCAAAATATGGCGAAGTAGTGATTTCTTGAGGTGATATCTAGGTGTACGCGTAAGATTTAATAACCAAAAACTAGGGCAAAAGGGTAAGTCCTCACCGAGGATAATGCTAGCTGTCTCCACCACCTTGCGCCAATACGGTTGCAAGAGAGAGCATTCCCACCATATATGTAGTGGGGTGCCCACTGCTGTCCCGCATCTCCAACACGTGTTGGGTACTCCAGGGTAGATTTTCGCAAGGATATTTGGGCATCTATACCACCTTGTAAGTACTTTGTAGTGAGTCTCCAAGACTAACACATTGGTAGTTAATGAGAAAGTATTTTTATAAATACCTTCCCAATCGTCTGTGGCCACCAAACCCCCAAGATCTAATTCCCAATCCTTGACAAATTTAGGTTGGGAGGAAAATCTGTGGTTCAATATCCATTTGTAAAACGTGGAAAGAGTATGCCTAGGGTATGTGTGGGAGAGGCACATCTGCTCAAACAAAGTCAGTGCTCGTATACCCTTCCCAGAAGAGCAAAAAGTCTGTAGGTAATGTTTAATTTGGAGACATCTCCAGATTTCTTTATTGGGTAGATTCCATTTAGTTTGCAGTTCGGGAAAAGGTATTATGCCAGATGAGTCCAGCAGTTGGTTAGTTCTCAGGATGCCCCTTTCCTGCCATGAACAGAACGACAGGGAGTGGCATCCTGGGGGAAACTCAGGATTCCCAAACAGCGGTGAGAGTGGGGAAGGATGCGCTGAAACATGAGGAAGGGAGCGTAAGAGACGCCAACACGAAAAGATGGGACCAGCTAGCGGGTACAATACCTGGGGGACTTTAGAAAGCCAAGGGGAGTTCGAGCTAAGAGAAGGAAGAGAGGCCAGTTCAATGTCTACCCATTGTTTCCTGTGGAGTTCACTACTCCACTCCATTACCCTCGTAAGGAGTACTGCATGGTAGTAGGATAAAAAGTGGGGAAGCTGGAGGCCTCCTTGATGTTTCCGTCTAAAGAGAATCTCATGCTTAAATCGGGGTTTTCGCCCCGCCCAAATGTAGTCTCTAATCTTTAGTTGCAGTAAGAGAAACCATGATCGAGGAACAGCAACAGGTAGAGTTTGTAGCAGGTAAAGAATTCTGGGTAAAATATTCATTTTGATTACTGCTATTCTCCCTATCCATGAAATTTTTTTCCCACCCCATTTGGAGAGATCAGATTGAAGTTTTGATAAGAGTGGGGGGAAATTCAATTGGTAAATCTGGGAAAGATCCCTATGTAGGGTTACTCCTAAATATTTTAATTGTGTAGGATGCCATGCAAAGGGCGAGATGGATTGTAGTACTTGGAGGCTGGTCTGATCTAGTGTTAAATTCAATGCTGTAGATTTAGATAAATTAATTTTAAAATTGGAGAGAGTTCCAAAACGTTTAAATTCTTTAAGAAGGTTGGGTATAGAGGTCAAAGGATTAGAAATCACTGCAAGGAGGTCATCCGCAAACAGGGCAAGCTTGTACTCCGTCTTCCCCACCTGCATCCCTGTGATGTTAACATTCTGACGAATGGCCCTCGCCAGGGTCTCCATGCAAAGCACAAAAATAAGTGGTGACAGAGGACACCCCTGACGAGTGCCATTCCGTATCTGGAACGGGTCCGACAGTTCACCATTGATACGAACACGAGCTGCGGGTCCAGAGTACAGGGCCCTAATTCTCTGGAGGCCCACTAGGCCCAAGCCCATGTGCTCCAGCACCCCCAACAGGAAATCCCAGTCCACTCTATCGAACGCTTTTTCTGCGTCTGTTGAGAGGAGAATGGAAGGGGATTTACAAGTTGATGCGTAATAAATTAAGTCCAGAACCTTCGTGGTGTTATCTCTGGCCTCACGGCCCGGAACGAAACCCACCTGGTCCGAGTGTATCAGTTTTGGAAGGAAGAGTTTTAAACGATTCGCCATTAATTTGGCGAAGAGCTTCAAGTCTACCATTTAGCAGGGAAATGGGCCTATAACTGGAACATTGGGTCGGATCCTTGCCCTCCTTATGGATCACTGTGATATGTGCGAGCATAGACTGGGGAGAGAAGGAGGACTGGTCTGAAACCTGATTAAAAGCTCTAAGCATCAGAGGCAGCAAAACATCTCCAAATGTCTTATAATAGGCTAAAGAGAAGCCGTCAGGGCCCGGACTCCTGCCATTAGGGGTGGTTTTAATAGCTTCTTCAAGCTCTGCCAGAGTGTAGGGGTCCTCAAGTTACTCGACTTCTTCAGGTGTAAGTGTGGGGAAATTAATTTCATGTAAGAACTCTGCAATAGAGGCCTTTCGGAAGAGGTCAGATTCGGCCTCCGTGGAGCCTCTTAGATTGTATAACTGGGTATAATAATGTCGGAAGGCTGCTGCTATCTGTGTCGTGGTGTGTTGTGTTGTTCCCGTATGCGATTTTACTTTAGATATAAAAGATGCCGCACGTTGAGCTTGGAGAGCCCGCGCCAGCAGCTTCCCAGGCTTATTCCCCCATAGAAAATAACGACTACGGCATTTTCTAGCCTCTAATTTCAGTCTATGGGACATAAGCGAGTCTAATTCCTTCCGAGCCATTAGTAATGATTGCAGGTTATCGTCTGACATGGTGGATTTATGGAGAAGTTCTAAGGCTTGAATTTTTTGTAACAAGGCCTCCCGTGCCGCCATATGTTGTTTTTTCCTATGGGCGCCCAGTTGAATGAGTTTTCCCCTTATTACACATTTGTGGGCCTCCCAGACTACCACTTTAGAGATCCCCTCTGTGTCGTTAACATCAATATAGTCAGCTATAGCCTCCCTGATCTGCTGCTGGCAACAGGGATCCTGGATGATCATCTCGTTTAATCTCCACGTGTAAGAATTCGGGCGAGCAGGGGACAAGCGAACCCCCAAAGAGACAGGAGCATGATCTGTCCAGGACACGTTGCCCACGGCAGAAGCCTCAGCCAGGTGCAAAAATCTATGCGGGATGAATAAGTAGTCAATCCTAGTGTAAGTGTTGTGAGGGTGTGAATAAAAGGTAAAATCCCGAGTAGAGGGGTGTTGCATCCTCCAGACATCAATGAGTTGAAAGTTATGTAGAATCCTCCGGACCCTACGGTGTAGTTTATCCGAATACCTAGGGGAGGGGTTGGAGGAGTCTAATCGGGGCTCCAAGGACCAGTTTAAATCCCCGCCAAAAAGCAAAATCCCATTAATATGTGGTTGGGCTAGGGTGAGGACTCTTTCCAAAAAGCCTGGCTGTACCTTGTTAGGGGCATAGACATTAAGGAATGTAAGAGCTCTATTGGCGATAGTGCAATTTATAAGCAGAGCCCTGCCGGGGACAAGTTGATGGCAAACAACATCAGCAAGGGCAACATGTTTGGCAAACAGAATCGCTACCCCCAAAGTCTTACCATCAACGTTATTGGAGAAATACCCTGTAGGGAAGTCCCGATTCCTGAGAGAGGGGGCCACCCCCTCTTTAAAGTGGGTTTCTTGCACAAAGGCAACGTCTGCTTTTTCGGCTTTCAACTCTCGTAAGGCCCTTGACCGTCTCTCAGGAATGTTGAGTCCCCGGGCGTTAATAGAAACCACTTTTAGTAGCGCCATTTACCCGTTCCAAAAAGAAATAGTGAATCTGGTCTTACAGAGGTCCCAGCAGCATAGAGTAGGGTTTGGGCGTTGGTGAGTCTAGGTAATTCTGGAAGGGAAGAGAGAACCTGAAAAAGAGGAGGGGAAAAAGAAGAGGACAGAGGAAGAACAACAGAACAGAAAAGCATAACAATATAGAACAATTGAACAAGTGAAGACATAACACCGCTCCCGGTGATACGAACAATGGGGACAGTGTTCCCATCGATCGTTCCGGGACCAAACATTGCGGTGCAAATGGGGTAACAAGGGGGGGACGGATCCACCCTCCAACACGAACTACGTCATTGGAACATAATTAGCGACCACAATAATATGAACATTGCATGTCACAACAATAGGAACAGTACGTTACCCGAACAATGTTAAAGCAGTAGAGACCGTGGCAGAGTTGCTTAAATCCCACTCTATTCGGGAAATTAAAATGTCTAGGTCCCTCGAGCATGATGGGACTATCAAATATAGAGACGGGGGTCCGAGAGGCATCACGCCCCTCAACTGCAAGGTGCCTCAAGGGAGGAAGTCTTCATGGAGGAGCAGTGGCCCCTCCTATAGTGTCACGACATAATGAAGCAGTCCTCTTTATGTCAATCAATCCCGCGTAGCGAGAAAAAGTTGCCATTCTAAGGGTGGGGTGATCAGGTCTTCGCAGCCGAGGAGGAAGATGAAGGGGACGGAAGGGAGCGGTTCCGTTTCTGTGCTGCTGAAGGAGATCCCACTGTTTGGAAAGGTATGTCAGCCCGGGGGGGTTGGGGGGGGCGGATCCTCGAGCATATGGATTGCCACTCAGGGACCTGCACAGGGTCAATAGATAGGGTGGAGCAGAAGAGGGCGACATCTTCGGGGGTCCGAATCGTGGCAGACCGACCGTCATTGGTTGCTGTAATGCTGAAAGGAAATCCCCATCTGTATCTGATATTGCTTTTACGGAGGGCATCGGTTAGGGGCTTTAATTGACGTCTAGACTGTAGGGTGTGACGAGAAAGATCTTGGAAGACCTGGATAGGTGAGCCATTGAAGTCTAGGTCTCCGGCGTTCCGGAGTTTCCTAATTATCTCTTCTTTTTGGCTGTAGTAGTGAAGACGGCAAATAATGTCTCTTGGTCGTTCGGACTGCAGGCCTCTGGGACGCAGTGCTCTGTGTGCCCTGTCGAATACAATGGGGTCGTTTGGGTCGGTTTCCAGGACTGCACCGAAAATCTTGTTGAGGACATCTGGGATGCTTTGCTGTGGTATGTCTTCAGGGATGCCCCTCACTCGCAGGTTGTTCCTACGTCCCCTGTTGTCTATATCATCAAGATGGTCGTGCAGGCTCTGAATCTCTTCTGCTTGAAGTCTGATAGTATCCACCAATGCGTGTTGAAAAGCGTTGGATTCATCTCCCCTGGTCTCCAATGTTTCGATACGAGAGCCCAGCTGAGTCAGTTCAGACCGAAGTGAGGACACCTCAGAGTGGACCACGTCCCGAAGTTTACTCTCCAAAGATGTGAAGTCCGCCTTAGTGGGCAAGGTCTGTAAGAGGGTGAGGACTTTCTGCATATCTTGCTGTCCAGTGGAGCTCCTATCTGGTGTAGTCACCCTGGTTTCGCCTTGCGTCTCCGACCTCTCGGATTGAGCCGGAGAGGAAGGCGTCGATGGAGTCGACATATCTGTATCTTTCCGGAGATTGAGAAACCGCCTTAGGTCTGAGCGGGGGGTGACTTCAGACTGACAAATAGAGGTTTTCACTCCCCTACGTTTCCTGCGACTCATGGGTAATAAGAAGGGGATAGGAGCGTCGAAACCTGCACGACAAGAGCTGGAGCAGGGGTATTGGGCGGCTCAGTACCACAAATCACACCTTGATCACTCCCTCGGTCCCATCTCCCAAAGCTAGGGGCTAATATTCACAGATCACTATGACGCCACCATGTAGAAGAGAGTGTCAGGTGCAGTGGTGGGTACATACGGTAGATAGCATAGTTACAGGCATGTCGGAGTGGTTGCGTTATCGTGTCGGGTCTAGTGGAAGACTGTAGAATCAGCAAAACAGATCTGTGGTCGTTTTGGTGGTAGTACGTGTCAGAAGGTGTCAGCCATCACCCCTCGAGACGGCCTTACATGACTGCCGGAGGAGGCATCTATTCCCGTTGGGGTGGGGACATGATGGTCACACGGCGGTGACTATTTGTAGGCAAGTTGGTTTGTTATAATACAGGCAAGTGTAACAGAAGGGGAGGTGAGATTCAATAGGTACCCACAAGGGGGAGCTTCAATTCCCTATGTCAGGCAAAGAGTGTGTAGTCAGGTTTAGCTCATCTCGTATAACTAGTGAGGAGGCTGGAATTCTGTGCCAACAGCCCCTGTCACCACCACCAGAGGTGTCAGCAGGGCAGTAAATCTCCACAGGACAGCGTCTCTCAGTGTGGGCACCTTTCCAGGAATAAAGATGGCGCCGCCAGGCTCCTATTTCCAAATGCCTGTATTGTCTCCCAGTGTAGGCTCCTTTCCAGGAGTAAAGATGGCGCCGCCAGGCTACTATTTCTCAATGCCTGCAATAGGCCTCATGTAGCCCCTGCCTGCGGGAGAAGCTCGGTGGTGGCAGTGGTGGGCGTCCCAGGAGCCCAGGTGGGGCCTCAGGAGACGCGCGGTGAGCGCTGGAGGCAGCGGCGGCCGCGTCTGGTCCCGGGAGCGGCACCACGTGACCGGCGCCGCGCTCCCTCGCACCACGGAGCTACCCGCCGGGCTCACGGGGAACCGCCGCACAGAGCAGATCAGCAGGGGAGAGACTCACCGAGACGAGGTGAGGAGTGCGGGGGCTCCAGGGGTGAAGGGGACAGCTCCGGCGAGGCTCTCCGCCGCAGGGCACCACACTTCCGGTCCGGGGCAGCTCCAGGCTCGAGGTCCCGGCTCCAACTGGCAGGGTAGGCCGCAACCCGCACGGGTCCAGGAGGCACCCGCCGGCTCCGCAACCACCTCGCTCAGTGCTGGGGGGGCCCGAGCAGGCAAAGGGTGGGTAATAATTCCCTAATAAAACCGACGTTTGAGCAGTTAAAACTGCTACTATGGCAGGAGCTCGAGTGCTGCACAACCTCCTGCATTCACAGCCAGGCCACGCCCCAGCTACTCATTGAATTTGATTAAATCATCTGTGCTGAGCTATGGATATACCCAAACCTGGACCGTTGGGGTGCCTTGCGAACCGCATTTAAAAACCTCTGCATTAAGCTATTGAAGCAGAGCATGAATTATCAAAACGTTTAAACACTTGTCTGGCTTTGTTGCACCAGATGCGACAGTGCCAAGCTGGGCTTTTCTTGGCATGTTGCATCTGATGCAACAGTGTCAAATGCTCACCAGCATCTGTTGGAAGCTAATCTTCCAGAAGCTGCCGGGCACAGAAAAGCATGCTGGCCTCGGCTTCTCCCCAGTTCCCTCCTCCCTCCCCCAGCCACAGTGAAACGTCATCACCCAGCTGCAGGAAGGCAATCTTCCTGCAGTCAACCTCTCAGGGCTCAGGGTAACCGCAGCTCACAGGCCGGCCACACTGGCTCACAACCTAACAGGATCGCCCACAGTCTGAGGCTGAGCTCCCTGTTGAAGCCGTAGCTCTCCCAGCATCTCCCCTCCCCTTCTCCAAGACGCTGCAGCAGTGATGTTGCTGGCTACTCTTCTTGCAATACTGTAAACATGATTAAGAATAAATGTATCTGCATATTTATTAAACAAAAATGACACTACACAGGTTTAAATAGCTAACATTTACATCATAAGCATAGTAATAATAATAATAATAATAAAAAAAAAAAAAAATAGCCATTTTATTGGTTAATATGTTGGACTACAACAAATACAAAAATCACTTAACAGCCTTTATTGGAACATAAGTTACAGGTAGTGATTTAATGAAGTTACGGCCCTCTCCACTGTACATTAATTACTCTTTGTTACTTGGAGTAACTATTATCATCATCATCTTTTTTTAATAAGGTGCTACAAGGGTACTGTAGTGCCATACAAGAGGATAAAACAATAAATGTAAGTATAAACACAGTATAGAAATTCACATACATAATTTAGGCAAGTATGTAGCATAATAATGTAGAAAAGATAAAGGGGAGAAGGCCCTGCTCAGGTAAACTTACAATATATAGGGGGGGTCTATGCACATCCAGTGCAGTTGAACTTATGTACAGTCCTTTTTCACCATAATTGGCCAACTGTTTATATGTTTATCTACCATTAGCCTGTGGCGAGGCGCCAAATACAATATGACCCACCACAATCTACAGTTACTTCTGGCAAAATAAAAATGTAAAGGCAGCCATAACATTTGAACATCACCTGAAGCTAATGGCTTGCAAGCTATTTTTACTCTAGTAGGCTTTTTCTAATAGGCAGTTATTAAGTAATTAATTTACTTTCTGGTAGTACAGAATACAATAACTCCAAAACTTCTTAATTATGATTGATAGGCATCAACTTTGGTACTCGTCATAGTGTGGTCATAGTGCACTAATAGAGTAACTACTGTTTTATGAAGAAAAATAAAATGTTACTAGAAATTCCTTCACAGCAGTTCTAGAAACACGGCTGTTTAACCTATTTAGGGAACATGTAAAATTTATTAAAGAATCTATACTAGGACAACCAAGTTCGTAAATGACAAATGTAATCTATAAGCATAAAGAGAAGACCTGCAGTTAATCATCACCCTTACTTTCACAAATGTAAAGTGCCATACGATGGAGAAATATTGCCAGTAATGGGGCAAGAACTACTATTACGGGGCCTGGAGGTTAGGGTGGGTCACTTGGTGTCACTGCACTTCTTCGTAGGAAAGCACAGTGTACAAAATGGTGATAGTGAGCATGGCGATGATGTGATCCATACATCCCTAAATCTTCCAAGTAATAACAAAAACGATTATGTGTACAAAACTCAAATAGCAATGATCATCAAGCCAGGTCGTACCTCAACATTTCAAGAGAATTTTCAATACTAATCAATAAAACATGAGGGGGTCTACACCTTTGCGTATCTCCCTCATACCTCTGTGACGCTACACATATCTAGTATAAAATGATGTACATGCAGAAGATTGAGCTTTCACTACAACTCCAGGTACACTCTCTGCACGTTTACTTTCTTGACAGCGCAATAGTATTTTTAGTAGTTCAGGGGTTAAAGAAAACAAGGAGGGAAAAAAACTCATCAAGGAATTCAGAGAAACTTAGTGACCTGTTTCAGCAGCCCTCCACAACTTAGAGTGAGTTGGTGACTGTCATATTGTTCAAAATCAGGAGAAATTAAATTTAATTTCACCTTTCCAGATCAACCTCTGACCATGCTCTGACTCCATCAGATCAAAATAGAAGCTTAATCATTTCTCTCTCTCTTTATCCCTCTTTCCCTCTCTGTGCTGACCTCAAAAGCACCAGCAGCATGCTTCAGCTAAATTGTCCACTGACAATGTGTTGTTCAGATCAATATGAAAATTCACAGCACGGTATACAGTGAGAAATGGGTCACCAGCATGACACTTGAAGCTAAAACCTATGTTATAAGCCATCAAGCTATATTAGAAGTGCAGTGACCACTTCATCTCATATGTGTAGCTGTTCCCATGACCAGATCCATCTAAAACAAATGCAGCCTCTTACAGTATGCGGCCTGCCCACTTACTACTAATCAGTAAAACTATATAATAGGTGGTAGGCTTACCTTAGCAAAGGGTGGAATATGATGGTGATGTTCCTTGCTCCTGGTTTGCAGACAAACCTTGCTCCTCCTCCGATTAAATTTTCATCATGACCACCTGTTTATTATAAAAAAAAAAAAAAGGATTTTTATAAAAAAAAGAAAAAGAAATCAGAAGAATGTGTACATACTTTCATACATGTTGTGTTTACCATACAGACAATGCATCATTAGGCATGTTTTCAGGAGATGCAGTCAGCATCCCAGCGGTGAGGATGCCGATGGTCAGGTGAACGACCCCGGAATCCCAACACTGCGCAGAATTGAGGCAATGGTGAGTATTGGGGTGAGGGTTAGGCTTAGGGCTGGTGGGTGGGGGTGTGTATGTGTTAGGGTTAGGCACCACAAGGGGTAGCAGTAGCCGACACCCCCTGTGTCCTTAACCCTAGCCGCCACCCCAGGCGGGTTACGGTAGGGGTGAATTTATTAGCCCGTCCTCTGTGTGCATTTTAAATGTCAGGATGCTGCGGTCGGTCATGTGAACGCCGGCATTTAGTATCACACCCTGGTCTGAGATGTATTTTGCCAGCTGCCTACCTAATAGTATTATATTATGTTTTACAGCAAACCACACTGGAAGGAAAAATGTCACTTATTTTTAATATTTATTCACACACTAATCTAGATAGAGTATGTCACTCTACAGTACAACATTTTAAAAATGCATAGCGGTTTAATGAATTCTGATTCTTTAAATTGTGACATCATCTGAAGCGCCGAACTATCCAGAGCGCTGAGCAGTATAGTCTAGTGAAACCAATCAGAAAGATAGAACCCAAAACCCACAAAATTTTAGGAATTCAGAATAAGGGAGACGAGCACTTAAGGAATGGTGAAGTGTCCTCCTATAGGTCATGTCTCCATGTAAAAAAAAAAAAAAAAAAAACTTTTTTAAACAAAAAACTACAATTGTAAATGCAGAATGTCTAATACAGGTTGAGTATCCCATATCCAAAATGCTTGGGACCAGAAGTATTTTGGATGTCGGGTTTTTCCGTATTTTGGAATAATTGCATACCATAATGAGATACTGTATCATGGCGATGGGCCCAAGTCTAAACACAGGATGCATTTATGTTTCATATGCACCTTATACACACAGCCTGAAGGTCATTTTAGCCAATATATTTAATTACTTTGTGCATTAAACAAAGTTTGTGTACATTCACACAATTCATTTATGTTTCATATACACCTTATACACAGCCTGAAGGTCATTTAATACAATATTTTTAATAACTGTGTATTAAAGAAAGTTTGTGTACATTGAGCCATCAGAAAACAAAGGTTTCACTATCTCAGTCTCACTCAAAAAATTCCATATTTCGGAATTTTGGATATGGGATACTCAGCCTGTATATCCATCCACATGTCAAAATATATTGTGCACCATATAACATGTATTTTATGAGCTTAATATGATTGGTTAGCAATGCAGTAACAAGTGACACTAATGGCTCAGAAATCCACTCTGCACTGTATATTAGTCATAAATTGTCAAATTCTCAAGCAGAAAACACTAATGCTGGCCATACAAATGTTTCCTCATAAACTACTGCTGCAGTCACGATACATCCCTTCTCAGGACGCCTGGTCCTGTGTGACTCAGCTTGTTCAGATAGTATTTTTTGCCTGAATGTGTGTCTTAATCTCACTGGCGTGCGCAGCACATTTTATTAGGGGGTGCACCGTCGGAGGGGTGTGTCTAGCACCGCCTTTTGATGGTCAACGCATATAAAATATCCACCCTTGTACCAATCCTAATAAAGCAGATTCATTGTCAGATGTTGTGATGTGCACCAAACAAACACCCCTGATGGCAATCGCTGCAATTACACTGCTCCTCCTCAGTCTGGTCTGGCTCCCCCTCTCTTTCCCCTGCAAGCTGCAGCAGCTTACTTACAAGTCAGTCACTCACTGACAGTTGCAGACTAGTATTGCCGCTGCTGGAAAAACGAATGACGTGTCAATGTTGCTGCCGACCGCCTGCCAGTATTGAACTTGTCTTCCTAAGAGGAACGCTGGCTGCATGTTGCTCCTCATCAGTGGCTGGCATTGGCATAGCATAGAAGGAGAGAGGTGGGCATGTGGCGGGTGTGACGGGTGGGCGTGCGAGCGGCATGACATAATCACGTCACATCACACTGTTTTTGTACATGGAGGTGGAGCCGGGAGTTTGAAAGCCGGTGGCAGTGGCACCCTTGATTGACCCAGGCGTCCGGTCAGTAATACAGTCCTGACAGGGTGCAGCGCAGAGTGGACAGTAATCTGCCTGCTCGGTGATTGCTGCATCAGGCATGTGAGATCGGGGTGCCAGACATTAGGGGGTGCCTGTGCGCACCAGGCACCCCCCTGCGCACACCTATGCTTAATCTCAATGCGACAAAACTGCTTTATGAGGCTGCACTGATTAATTTGATATGAGACACCTGTATATCTGTGTGTGACGGAGTCTGAGCCTGTATATGAAGTACTACAGATGCACTTTTTTTCATGCCAAGTACCATGGTGCTTTGTATACAGGTTCAGACCCCGTTGCACACAGTTATACAAGTGTTGCATATCAAATCAGTGCAGTCTTGTGAAGTGGTTTGTTGCATCAAATGGCGATTAAGATGCACGATTGAGCCAAAAAGACGCGGCACTGCTCGGTGCGGATCACTAGTGCCAGATCTCAGACATTTCATCAAACAAGCTGAAACCATCAGGTACAGTTTTGTGGCCATACACAGAGATATTTCACAGCATTTCACCATTATATCTGTATTCCTTTACAGGGGTGTTCAAGCCCCTTCAATCAACTATTTATCGAATCATTTGAACATGCTGGACGATTTCAGCATGTCCAACATACTAATAATTCGTGGTCAGTCACAGAAATGCACTGTACAGTTATCTGGGCAATCCGTCGATATCCAACAGATAAGTCAGGTAATTGTGTAGCGTATGTCCAGCATAAGAAGTCACTCAAGACAGACAAATATTTTAACACAATATTTTATAATGTTAGATAAGTTTATTTGTACAATAAATGGATTAAAAAAAGGCTTAAATACAAAAGGTTGTTTTTTTTTTCTTCAAGTTTCTGTGAAAAAAAAAAAAAAAACCAAAATTAATTAAGTCAGATTTTGTAAATTGAATTGCATTTGCCTAAATTTCACTTGGGTAAAAATAAAAAAACATTCTAAGCAATTCCCCCTATAAGTTGCTTCAATAAAAAAAAGATGTTTCATGGACTTCTCTTTAAAGCTTAATATTTACTAACAAAGTGAAGTGAATGTATACCATTCCTTCCAGTTACGTTGTTTCATGCATTACAATGGTTGTACTATGGCTATGCTAACTTTCCCTAAAATAAAACCCTACCAAACACATGCTTTATCTAAAGCAAGAGGAGATAAGTTATGAGGCTCAATTTACAGAACTGATTATATACGACAAACAGACAAAATGTCAACAGCCCAAATATTAGTATATTGACTGCTTGTCGGCTGGAATCCATTGCCCCTAAGTAATTATTGCTGCTGTAGCTCACACAGTTATTAGGTATCTTCAGAATTTGCGCACATTCCAAATGGATAATTTAAATGCAAATGAGGAGTGGAATGCTCAAACAAAATCTGTACTTTGCTCCCAAGGTGAAGGCAATTTTCAATTTCACTTCCTGCATCAAGGAAAATTAATATTTTGGAAAGATACATATTTGAAGTGTTGTGTAAAGTGCAGATTTAAAATAAGAACATATTTTATTGCATTGTACAGCTGCTCAATCATTTTCATGCTAAGTAGCTTTATTATTGTAAGTATTCTCTTCTGTTGATTAGTGAATAAAAAAGTTAAAAGTACAATTTTGAACTACAATAATTAACATTATTTTCCAGATTTAGGGCTAGATATAAATAATACAAAACAACCAAAAAGCAACCAAACTGTGGCATGCCCAAGGAGTCTCAATTTTATTAGAATGTTGAAAAATAAAAGGGAAAGGTGTTGCTTGATTTGATGCAAATTGGTATATATTTGACAAATAAAGATAAATGTTTCGGAATATCAAATATACACACGTTCTCCTCCACGGCACCAGAAAATGCTATTCCAAAATCTACACACTCAAAAGTGGCATATCCATTTGACGTGGGCAGCGTGTAGCCCATGAAGTGCGTCATATGTTGTGCGCTGGCTTGGTGGTTATATAAGGTGTGTGATAGGCCGTCTGCACACATATCGCTCATTGCTGTCAAGGGTAAAAGGGGCGATTCATCAGAGTTGCAAAAAGGAATGATTATTGGCTTTCAGGCCAAGGGTGGCAGTATTTCTGAAACAGTGCAGTTTGTGAACAGTTTGCATGTTGCTGTGGTGAAGGTGTATCGCGACTAGACAAATGGCACATTGCGAATAACCGGCGTAGAAACTGCGGAGCACCACATGCCATTGATGTGAGAGGTGAACGTTGGCTACAAATGTGTGTGAGGGTCGAACGACACGCTACAGTGGAGCAGATCGATGTCCGTGCTGCGCACGGTGGTTACTCTGGCTATTGGTGGTCATAATAATGCAATTCGAAAGTGTATAACATATGTATGACTCTGCTTAACTGCACTAAGTGCCAAGCAAGTGCTATGCATGTCAGTGTACCATAGATGCCTACCCTACCGGAATGTCTGGAGACTCTCAGACTATTAAACTCCTGGACTCTTGATTGGGTAGCAAAGCTCCAGGATTGTGCAACTCCCCTCCCCACAATTGCAATGATGTGATGCAACATGAGGAGTCAGTAGTGGTAACTATTACATACATCAGAGCTAATATACCTATGCACTATTTTACATATCTAAGTCCAGATCCATCCATCCATCCTGCAAGTATCTGTATATTAAAGTACAATTAAAACAGAAAGTATTTCTCCCTATGTCAAATGGATATTCTAGCATAGTTCAAGGTTGGAATATGGTTCAATTGCAATAATGCAGAATGTTGGCTATATTGTCTTCTTATGTTAACATATAACATTAAGCAGGTTTTTCCAGACAGTATTAGTTTGCAGACGGCTAACCTTTGTTATACTCTTGTAACATACAGACACTTAGGAGGCTTTCATAGGTAATAAAAAATTCTGCAGAAATCTTGTCAATGTTCTATAAAGCAGGAGAAAAATACAGAGGCATACACAAATGTTTTCATTAAATAGGTCTATGTGAAACAACGTTGATAAACTTTTGCATGCTCAACAGCTATCACAGAAGAATCATCATCACTTTACTTTGATGCTGGCACAGAACATGTAACCATCGTTGGTGTTATGACCTTCCATGAAGAAAGTCTTCATCTCTAAGCAATATAAGGCTGCTAATGGCTGAAGCTTTGATTACAGTTCAGGATGAAAGAACTGAAGCACAGCGCTCTTTAGTGTCATCGCTTCTGAGAACAACTGTGTGCTGCCCATTTTAAAACTAGTCTGTCTGCTCTCAGATGTGTGGAGGCAATAGATCAAACAATAAAAGATTGGAGAGAACAGCATTTGCTAACCTTGTTTTACCTTGTAATTCTCCAAGCATCAACTTTGTGACAATATCCACATACTGTATTATTGGGGTTTTTTGTGCAATTCTAACTAATGTGGAAGTAGAGAAAAACAGTGGAGAAATAAAATTTACATACTTTCCTCATCTGCAAAAACCAAAACTGACATATGGGATAACTTACTAAACTACATAAGCATTCTGAAGGCCATATTCATTCTGACATGGCCTAATATTACCGTTACAGTCCAACCTGATGAACAATTACTGGTACAATTGTAATTGGTGGTCACACTGCGTTTACACAGGGCCAGTGC
Organism: Pseudophryne corroboree; assembly: GCF_028390025.1. Classification (NCBI taxonomy): domain Eukaryota; kingdom Metazoa; phylum Chordata; class Amphibia; order Anura; family Myobatrachidae; genus Pseudophryne; species Pseudophryne corroboree. The sequence continues at coordinate 381,376,613 of NC_086449.1, forward strand.
TACCATTAGGCAAACCTTGGGAACCAATTATTAGAAAGTACCTAAAACACAGGATGCACTGGCCAGTGACATGAAAATCAGATTCTTATTCTTGAAACTGGTGGCTACTACTCTTCCACGTCAGCGTTACACATGGATCATCATACTCACAGATCGAAGCCCCAGTGCCAGCCCTGCTTGTTCTCTATATGAAATGGATCATTCACAATACATACAGTAGTCTAATTTTATATCTGCTACCTCAACAGAGATGTTCCAGTGCTACCTAAAGCTGAACACTGTTCCTCCTCACATCTCTAGTACTATCAATTACACCACAATTTTCTCCCAATTGACTTGTTATACTTGACCCCACCCTCTGCTTTGTTCATCATAACCATTCTCACTCCACTTGCCTCCACCTTAAGGGGGGTACACACGGGGAGATGTGTGCTGAGCGATCTATCACTGAGCGCTCAGCACACATCTCTCCCCCTGCTCAGCACGCAGCGCGATGACACTCACTTTGCCCAGCCGTGAAGTGAGCAATCTGACTAGATTGTGCTTGCAAGGCCAATCTAGAACCAGCAATAGCGATGCGCTATCGCTATGGGGCATACACACGGAGCAATGTGTGCTTCATTTCTAAGCAATCTAGTCAGAATGCTTAAAAATTAAGCAAAAATCGCTACACGTGTACCCCCTTTAGAATTTTTGTGAAACTATGACCTTTTACTATACTATACGCTGCCAAAACTATTATCCGGTCTCATCCCAACCTGACTACTGCAACCTCCTGCTATCTGACACTCCCTCACTAATCTATTGCTGTTTCACTCCTTAAATGCCACTGCAAACCTAATCCTCCTCTATCACCGCTCTATTGCCCTCAAGATTCCAATTTAAATTCCACTACTTTACCAGCATAGACCTTAACACAATATTTAAAAATATTCTCCCTTACACCACGTTAGATTTACCTCTCTCCTGCGCCTTCCTGGTCTCTAGTAACCACTTCTCACTAACACCTGCGGAATTCATCCCATGCAGCTAGCCACTTATGGAGTTCGCTACCACGCACAATCGGCTTCTCCCATACCCTTCAAATCTTTCAACGCTTTCTGCAAATACATCTCTTTTATGAAAGCTTACCCTACATCTATATACTGCCAACAATATTGCACAATAATAACTGTCAGAATTTGCAGAATTTTCAGCTATTTCTTCTTCCAACTAGACCAGGCCTGGCCAACTTGTGGCTCTCCAGATGTTGTGAAACTACACATCCCAGCATGCCCTGCCACGGTTTTGGCATTCCTTAATAGCAAAACTGTGGCAAAGCATGATGGGACAACAATGGGAAGACAATATAGCTAGAGATAATCTTACTGTCATATCTTGGGTGCTTCTCATATCTCATTCACAGATTTGAAATTTACTAAAATAGCACATCACATACTGGAAACCACTTAATGTGTACAACACCTACACAAAAAGGCATAACATATTTTTCTGAACTCCATAATGTGTGTAACAGGACAGGCTATTTAAATGTGCAAAATATCTCCCTCGATCTAACAGCATGACTGCAAATTGGTAATATCACAAAGGGACGGATTCAATTAATGGGCTAAGAAAAGGATGGCAGCCTCAGGCGTTAATGCCAGGGGGTATTTAATAACAGAACCTTTTCCTCACATGCATAAGTTCCCGGAGCTATGGGTTAACAGGTTTGTGGCACCAGCAATAAGGGCATTTTGACGTGGATTTCTGTTTGAGCCTCCTCAGGCTGATCGCAGGCTATAATTGAATAACCCTGGCAGATCAATTAGCCTGCAGTATTTAACCGTAGCTAAATGAATATAGCCCGTTATTTCTCAGACTGTGGCCCTCATCTATCATACCCTCTTTCTGGTAGTATTTCCTTGCCATTCATACAGATATGTCCACATATATCTAGCCTCCTGGTACGTTAAATAGCTTATCTAATCACGCCATGCAGTGTTGTGACTCTGAAGCACTTAGCATCTTTTTGTGCAACTTTTTCCATAAAATTGCATCTTTATGCAAAATTATGTCACAATCAGCAGATGCTGATTAAAATGATATTGTGGCATGCCTATAACCTGTGTGCGACCGTGGCTGCATCTGCATAAGAAATGTGACGCTATAGTGATTTGCTAGTCAACAGTTTTGTGTTTTTTTGTGCAAAAAAAGACACCCAACGCTAACAAAGTTGCAAGGGACCTGTCAGCTCACTCATGCCATATGGTATATTGAGGCAGGATGTGTGAGGACACACATGTAGTTTTTGCAGGATTCTCTGACACAGGGTCATGTAAAATAAAACACAGAACAGGTTACTTGTTACTACAAAATGGGATGAGACATGGCTCTTATCCAAATAAGTTTATTTAATCATAAAACTGGAAGCTGAAACCAGGCATTAACAGACTATCAAAGTCCGAAATCCTTAACATAAAGTAGCCACATTTGTGTATGACCTTTGTTTCTTAGTAGGTTTACCCTCCAATCCACTCCTAGTTAAACAGCAGGATGATGTAGTTCTCAATGTGATCATGACCCCAAGCATGGATGTGTGACTGCACACGACATAGATCAGCTCAGTTTTCAACTGACAATCACAAGTAGCATCATATATTTAGAATTCACATATTTCTTATGCAGGAACATAACAGTAAAGGAGGTGGGGTTGGATTATTATTTTCCCAATCTTTCACATACACAGTTCTACCACAAGTGCCATCACTCACACTCGCATCATTTTAAGTACATTCCATCAGGATTTTCCCTCCTTTCTCTCTGCGTGTTGCAACTATCGCTCACCTGGGCAACACAAACAATTTCTGGAAGATTTTTCTGCCTGGCTCCCTCACTTTCTATCCTCTGACATCACATCATCATCATGGGTGATTTCAATATTGCTATTGATAGTCCAAAATCTGCTGCTCATGCCTCCAAACTACTCTCTCTAACCTCCTCTCTCGACCTCTCCCAATGTACTGACTCCCAAACTCATCAGGAGGGCCACTGCCTTGATCTAGTATTCACCAGACTATGCTCAGTTTCTGACTTCACTAACACTCCTTTCCCTCTCTCAGATCACAACCTTATCACCGACATGCTCTCCACCATTACTTCAAACTCAGTGTCATTGAAGTCCTCTAATCCTCCTCAAAACTGCATAAATATTAACACAATTAATTTTCAAGAACTGTCCACCTCTCTGCAACAACTGCTCTCACCTATTTCTGCATTTACTTTTCCTGAGACTGCTGTATCACACCTGAACCAGACTCTAGAAAAAGCCCTTGACAAAGTGGCGCCAGCTACCCATCACACTCCAAGTAGGTCAAGATGCCAACCATGTCACTCTAAATGAACAAGACACCTACAAAAACTCTCGCGCAAAGCTGAACGTCAGTAGCGTAAATATCATATTCCTAGCGACTTTCTCACATATAAGACTGTCTACCAATCTTATCGTAATGCCCTGGACTCTGCCAAACAAACATATTTCCAAAATCTCATCACTGCTCAAGACTCAAACCCCAAATGAATTTTTAATACATTTAAATCACTTCTGAACTCTCCCTCACCCAACCCACCAGTCACAATCAAGGCGCAAGATCTTGCTTCCTACTTCAAGGACAAGATTGATGAGATCCGAGATGAAATGGTATGCTCTTCCTTAGCCAGTGATCTGCTCAATTCTCTACCTGAACCCTCTGGCACTCTCTCATTTGATCCCACAAGTGTAGATGAAGTGTCAACACTCTTCTCAGCCTGCTACATTACTACCTCTCCGCTTGAGCTTATACCCTCACAAGTAAGTAAATCTCTGTCTCCTGTGCTCATCCCAACCTTAACTAACGTCTGTAATCTGCCTCTCTCTACTGGTATCTTTCCTTCACTGTTCAAGCATGCACTGATTACTCACATTCTGAAAAAAACAAAATTCAGACCCTAAAACTCTCTCAAACTACCGTCCCATCTCTCAGCTGCCATGCCCCTCCAAGCTACTTGAGAGACTTGCCTACACTCGCCTCAAACACTTTCTTAAAACACACAATTTATTTGACCCACTTCAGTCAGGCTTTCATTCTCAGCACTCCACAGAGACAGCACTGAATAAAGTAGTGAATGATCTAGTCACTGCAGAGTACAATGGCCATTACTCACTTCTTATTCTTCTAGAGCTCTCTGCTGCTTTTGACACTGTTGACCATTTTCTTCTCATACAAACACTACAATCCCTAGGTCTTAAAGACACAGTCCTCTCTTGGTTCCTATCCTATCTATCTAATCGCTCCTTCAGTGTTCGCTTCTCTGAATTCACCTCCTCTTCGCTACCTCTTTCAGTTGGAATACCACAAGGCTCGGTCTTAGGGTCCTCTGCTGTTCTCAATCTATACCTAATCTCTTAGTAAACTAATCAGTTTTTTTGGATTTCAGTATCATCTGTACGCAGATGATACTCAAATCTAACTATCCTCAAATAGAATGTGATGGGAGGAATAGCTGCAGCTGCCCTTACTGCACAGATTTATGACTAAGTTGCACACAGATGTACAAGTACTGAATGCCCTAGTGGTCAGTGTAAGCTAGCAATGTAGTTTACAACTTTTTGCCATTTTTAACAGTGTGAATAAAATTCAAATATTGAAAAAAAGAGAGCTTGCTGTGGATGAGTGGCAAGGACCCTGGCTCGCCAAGAAGGGCCAATTGCTGCACCTGGAGCAAAGGTGTAAGAAGACTCATCTGTACAGTGCTGCATAATGTCAGATGAAATAGATTATAATTGTTTATTTCAAATGCACCATAGACATTAGCAGTAACAAACAACTTGAAAATAGTATACATAAAGCAGGGACATACATGGAATACAAAATAATTGAATAATTGCTGGCTTAACAAAACGGTTGAGAGTACACTACTACGGAGAGAGCTTACAATCTAGTGGGAAAAGGGCAGAGCGGAGACAAGAGAAGTGTGGAACAGAAGGACCGACATTAAAAGTGCGGGTGCGCCACTGTAAGTATTGAGTGAAAACAGAGAACTCTTCAGTAATACTGAGGCTGGTGAAGAATTTGAATGAGTGTGAAAGGGAATTCCTGAAGTGTGTAATGGCGCAGAAGAACTGCAGAGCAACAACATTACTGCTGCCTCAAATTCTAGTGTATATAAGCAAAATCAATTCCAATCAATATTTCATTGAGTGCGGTCTCATACAACTGCACTGTGTCCCATAGGCAAGGGCGTAGCTACCACAGGTGCAGGCAGTGCAGCTGCTATGGGGCCCAGAGCTGAAAAGGGCCCACCTGTCCTGTCAGAGCTACATGTGTTGTATACATTTTCCCCATTGTACATAAAAGCCCTTGCAAACATTTGCCTTGGGTCTACAATATATCTAGTTATACCCATGGACCTATGAATTGCAATGTGGTATAAAATGTACTGAAGGGCATTATAATGTTACATAAGAACTGGGGCACTGTAATGTGGCACAATATGAAATGGATGCACTATAGTGTGTCATAATATAAACTGGAGACACATTGGGTGGTATTCAAATGATATATCACACCCAATTTCCTTTCTTAAGTGGTCCCCATTATCGTGTATAGCATGCCCATAGAAATAAGGTTTAGCTGCGTAAAGGGCTGGGTGCCCTCGCTAACCCAGGGGTAGCAAACTGAAATGATTATACCACGACCGTCAGCAGAAACAGAACGGGTGTGGAAGGGGGTGAAAAGAATTGAATACTGCCCTGTATGTCATAATGTGAATTGGGGATACTAAATAGCATAACGTGTACTGGCAGCCCTTCAGTGTGACATAATGTGATCTAGGGCACTACTACGGCTCATTTAATAACAAGGGAACTACTATGGGGCATAACATTAACTAAGTCAATAAACTAGGGCACTATTATGGTGCATAAAAGTAACAAGTGCTACAGAGAGGCATCTCTCTAGAAGCATTGGGACAGGGGCTCCTTCAAATTGTGGCTACAAAGTTTTGACTACGCACCTACCCATAGGGCTCGCCAGTTGGGCACTTTGGTCAAGTGGCCACCTGTGCTTGTATGGGCACCTTAAAGGGTTCTTTACAGTTAAAGGGGTTTAAAAAAAAATATTATTTGAGCGATTATTTGTACATAAAATAGTTTTATGATGATTTAGGCAAGAGATGCAGGTTTGGCACATAAACGAAATCCCAAAAACTGTTTGGGGGCCAATTGTTATTGGGCATACTGTATACTGCATTCTACTATAAAATTCCTGTTTGGGGAATAACACGGACACTCAACTATTGGTCCCAGCTAAAAGAAAAATTGAAAAGTCTTTTACATATTACATGCCGAGTTCAAAATGTTTCATCTGCTGATATTGGTGATGTTTTAACAAACATACCAAACTTGAGAAATTTGTTACCAAACACCAAGAGAGACAAAAAAAGTTTTGAACCAATGGAGCTAATAATCTAGTTTTCCTGCAGATACCATAGTCTGGAAGGCAAAATGCCATAACAAGGGAAAGATTAACATATTACCACAAATTCAGCACGGAAAAAGGGAGAAAGGGATAGATACCGGAATGCCAGCAACTGAAACGGTAACTAAACCCTCAGCAGACAGTAGTCGTTTCAGGAAAACAGCCAAGACTTTAATCACATTTCTTCTCAAACACAGCCAGGGATTTGGAATTGCTGTTATTCTAGGAGATGACCCTAATACAGTGCTTAATCAAAGTCGTTGCCAGCGAGAGAGCATCCTGCAGGCTTTAATAAAAACCAATTTCGCAAAAGTCACTATGTCAAAATCATGCTGAACCTGATTAAAAAAATACCTCAGTGGGAGAGAAAAAATCCACAAAAAAAAAAGTAAAAGAACACTTTGCATCTTCGGACAATAAGAAAATAATGCAGTGGAAATCTCTACTGTAAACAGGTGCGTTATGATTTCATTTGACATGGGATTTTGTATCAAATGTGCTAATCACTTTTAATCTATTTCATTGCTATCCAGAGTCTTAAAGCACAAGCATCAATTGCATACTGGTGATCTTGTTGGGGAGTGTGGAAAATAAGAAAATAAAATATGCCCTATGCGGAGGCCAACATGTCCCACAAATGCAAAGGCTGCAATGTATAGCAAGATCAACCTCATTTCTGTCGGATCAAGAGGGTTAAAGCTATCGGCAGACAGGTCATCTCACATAAAACTACATTGGCGCCTTTAAACCAATAGAATATTTATGTGCTAGAAAGATGTCTAGCGCACAATAATACTTTTTCCAAACAAATATAATTTAGAGCACAAATAAATTGGCATAAGTATCAACAATTAAAAGCAATGATGCAGTGAAAATGGTCTTTTCACAGGATATACTCCCTCTTGCTGGGTATACACTTTAAGAAGGTCTGTCGGGTTGGAATGAAAATCTGGTAATGTATGGTAGCAAATGACAACAGACCATTTGTTCTCAAACAATGGAAGAGAAAAACGATTGTTCATACAAATTGGTTAAATCAGTTTTTGTTTTTTTCTTCTGTTTTCTAGCATTTGGGAGCAAATGGTCAATTGTCATACATTTTACCAGATTTTCATTGCAACCAGCCAAACTGGACAGATGTAGGTGTGTGCACAGCTTTAGGGGCCGAGCATTAATTGTACATTTGTGGTTATATTCCCAAAAACAACTGTTCCCCATAAAATAGTAGGAGGGACCGCAGCAGATTTTTCCGATACTTGCTGCGATCCATCGGTTTATATGGGGTATGTGATGGTGCCCAAATTACCAATATCCGGAATGCGTTGAATTCACAATATTGACCCCCTATGGGCTACAGATCACTTTTGTAGCTGGCAGCCAGAAGTGGCCACTGTGCTTGTGCGGTCTTTGCTAACAGCCCATACGCATACCCCGGACATCCGTCACAGCACATTGCAGGGACCAGATCATTTCAGGGCCCTTGTACCTGCAGGTGCTGATTAATACATCAGCCCAATGAGATCACATATTGCAATGTGATCATGGGTGGTAAGAACCCGCCCAGATTGCATAGTACAGTATATGATAAATGGCCCCCTTAATGTGTTAACGTAGAGACTGTTTTTGTGATCTAATAGGTGGATACATGGGACATTCTGTGGAGGTTATAAAGACACAAGAATCTGATAGTAATTTTTGTAAGTCATTGTGATATTATAAAAAAAAAAAGAAAAGAAAGTGCCAAAGTCTTTGCTTTCTATGTGCAGCGCCATCTTCCTGAATATACCGGGAAGATGGTGGCGCCATCGGCCAGCCACAGCGCTAAACAGACATACTCGGGGGAAGGGGGGTGGTAACGGACTAGCCCCCCATCCCTACCCCCGGGTAGTTTGTACCCACACCCCCTACTCTCAACGCCACTGAGTTCTGATCTTTTGAAGAACAAAAAGACAAGCGTCTGTGGTGGCTGGCCACACCCCCTCCTCTGGAGGCTGACCCAGTGCCGGACTGGGGCATGTAGGGCCCACCGGGGGAATGCAGTGGTAGGTGCCCATGTTAGGGGTGTGGCCAGTCTGCAGAGGGGGTGTGGCCTGCCACCTCATTGGTTTGACTAACCATTAAAGAGTGCAACATCTGGGCCCCTTCATAAATATATACAGTAAATTAAGATGCTGCATGCATGATAATATGCCAGATAAATAACAGCAATGCACTGTAGAAAATACACCATCGTCCAGTATAAGGTAACATATGTATAATTCAAGTGCACAGACTGGAACCTGAACCTTAGAGCAGGAGGTGGGCCACCGGGCAGTGGGGCCCAACAGTGGTTTCCTGTGTACCCCTGTGGGCCAGTCAAAGCCTGGACTGACCACATCGCTAAGCATGAGTCCCTACCACTGCATTCCCCCAGTGGGCCCTTCATAATCCAGTCCGACGCTGATTATAGGTAAAAACTAGGGACCCTTTATCCACAGACAAGCATACACTAACATGGTGGTTGCGTGACATCACGTGCAGCCGCTCCGGAAAAAAACTCACAGCAGACCACCTGACAGCACAGCCAGGCTGCGCTACCTGGGGTCAACCTTAGTTCCAATGCATCCGCAATCTAATTGCAGACGCACTGGGATGCAGCCTCACGTGTGCTGGGTGGCCTCTGGCATGTGAGATGAACGCAGATCTGTCTGCGTATGCAGCAATCTGCGTTCATCTCGAATAAGGCCCACTATACTAATTACTAGCAAATGTTCTTTCACCAGGCTCTTGATATACTTCTTCAATAGCTGTAGGTTTATCTCACAATAATGGGACTTTTACTTTCACAATAACTCTATAATCCGACCCTTACTTGTAGTGGAAGCTACCAAACCCCTCCTTTACTCTGCAATTTTCCTTTTAGCCTACTTGTAACCGGATATCTGGCCTTACTTTTTACTTTCACTAGCCACTCTTAACGCTAGACTAGACTAAAGGCCAGTACACACAGGGAGAAATGTGTGCTGAGCGATCTATCACAGACTGCTCAGCACACAGCGCTATGTGTGTTGAGTGAGGGGGGTGGACGGGGGTGGACGGGGTGCGTTCATTTCACCCAGCGGTGAAAATGAGCGATGTGCTACATTGTGCCTGCATGCAGGCCAATCTAGTACCGGCGACAGCAATGCGACGGCCCGCGCATCTCTATCGCTGGGGGGCATACACACGGAGAGATCCGTGCTAAACTTCTAAGCAATCTAGTCAGATTGCTTAGTATTTAAGCACTGATCTCTCCGTGTGTACCCCCCTTTACAGCTATCCTTAATGCATCTCCCCTTCTCATTTACATCTCCTGCCACTGTGTGTGACTCTCATCCCTCTGCCAGCTGCTTTACAGTTTCCCCATCCACACAGAATACAAGTTCATATTCAGAACCATAAAACAAAGCACTCGAAAATGCTACCTTTTCCCAGATCTCAAACCTTGGGGTAAATTTACTAAGATGGGAGTTCTATTTAAGATGGGCAACCAATCAGATTTCAGGTACTTTCTTCTAGAAGGTGCTAGATAAATGATAAGTAGAATCTGATTAGTTGCTATGGGCAACATTCCATCTTAAATAGAACTCCTATCTTAGTAAATTTACCCCCTCACGTCGGTCTACATTACATCCTGCAATCTCTGCTCCTGCACCGAACATTACTTCCTCTAGCATCAAGAAATATTCCAGAGCTGCTTCGCTTTGGAACTCACTTAGTCACCCTATCAAACTCTCTGCCACACCTTCATCTGATCACTAAAGACTCAACTCTTAGTTCAATACTCTGCTCCTCTGGCCACCCACTAGGTACAGTCTTCCCCAATCCTCCTAGACTGTTAGACCTCACTGGAAGGGCCCTATATCCTTATTTCGTCCTAGCACTATCACTAAAATTATTTAATTCTTCTCCTGTCTCATACTCTGATCTATCTGCCCACTGGTTGGATGCAAGTTCATTGAGTGCCAAGTCATTTCCTAATCGCACACCCTGTGACTTATCACTATACAGTATGCTTGTACTAGCCATAGTTACTCACTCTACCCTACTTTCCATTCCATACATTCCATTTAGGAAACTTTTAGCCTGGTTTCCAGAAGGCACAATACAGTTGATGTGGCTTTGAGCTGCCTACTTACAACTTATGCGAGCAGCCATGACATTTACTACAGAGTGAGACTGATCTTGCTGCAGGGCTTACCCAGCATACAGAAGCACTGCACATTGACAGTGTTGGACTAGCTCTGCCTGCCAGTAGTACCAGATAGACTTGAATTTCACACGGCCTGCTCCTTATTCCCTGCTTTGCATGCCAAGTGCCTTTGATTCCAGGGGTATAAAAGTAGCAAAGGAACTATAACAGTGCTACAATCTTGGCAGTAGATTGTAGAAGTTATAATACTGTACGTTTCCTTAGTTGGCTATTTAAGTGATCTACTGTATTTGACATGGATTTCGTATTACCTTTAACTGTTCAGTAGGTGATCACATGGAGGTATTTGTATCACATTTAAGTACTTAAAATAAGAATTTACTTACCGATAATTCTATTTCTCGTAGTCCGTAGTGGATGCTGGGGACTCCGTCAGGACCATGGGGATTAGCGGCTCCGCAGGAGACAGGGCACAAAAGTAAAAGCTTTAGGATCAGGTGGTGTGCACTGGCTCCTCCCCCCATGACCCTCCTCCAAGCCTCAGTTAGGATACTGTGCCCGGACGAGCGTACACAATAAGGAAGGATTTTGAATCCCGGGTAAGACTCACACCAGCCACACCAATCACACTGTACAACCTGTGATCTGAACCCAGTTAACAGCATGATAACAGCGGAGCCTCTGAAAAGATGGCTCACAACAATAATAACCCGATTTTTGTAACAATAACTATGTACAAGTATTGCAGACAATCCGCACTTGGGATGGGCGCCCAGCATCCACTACGGACTACGAGAAATAGAATTATCGGTAAGTAAATTCTTATTTTCTCTGACGTCCTAAGTGGATGCTGGGGACTCCGTCAGGACCATGGGGATTATACCAAAGCTCCCAAACGGGCGGGAGAGTGCGGATGACTCTGCAGCACCGAATGAGAGAACTCCCGGTCCTCCTCAGTCAGGGTGTGCCCCTGACCAAGTAGCTGCTCGGCAAAGTTGTAAAGCCGAGACCCCTCGGGCAGCCGCCCAAGATGAGCCCACCTTCCTTGTGGAATGGGCATTTACATATTTTGGCTGTGGCAGGCCTGCCACAGCATGTGCAAGCTGAATTGTACTACACATCCAACTAGCAATCGTCTGCTTAGAATCAAGAGCACCCAGTTTATTGGGTGCATACAGGATAACAGCAAGTCAGTTTTCCTGACTCCAGCCGTCCTGGAAACCTATATTTTCAGGGCCCTGACATCATCTAGCAACTTGGAGTCCTCCAAGTCCCTAGTAGCCGCAGGTACCACAATAAGCTGGTTCAGGTGAAACACTGACACCACCTTAGGGAGAAACTGGGGACGAGTCCGCAGCTCTGCCCTGTCCGAATGGACAATCAGATATGGGCTTTTGTGAGACAAAGTCGCCAATTCTGACACTCGCCTGGCCGAGGCCAGGGCCAACAGCATGGTCACTTTCCATGTGAGATATTTCAAATCCACAGATTTGAGCGGTTTAAACCAATGTGATTTGAGGAATCCCAGAACTACGTTGAGATCCCACAGTGCCACTGGAGGCACAAAAGGGGGTTGTATATGCAGTACTCCCTTGACAAACTTCTGGACTTCAGGAACTGAAGCCAATTCTTTCTGGAAGAAAATCGACAGGGCCGAAATTTGAACCTTAATGGACCCCAATTTGAGGCCCATAGACACTCCTGTTTGCAGGAAATGCAGGAATCGACCGAGTTGAAATTTCTTCGTGGGGCCTTCCTGGCCTCACACCACGCAACATATTTTCGCCACATGTGGTGATAATGTTGTGCGGTCACCTCCTTCCTGGCTTTGACCAGGGTAGGAATGACCTCTTCCGGAATGCCTTTTTCCCTTAGGATCCGGCGTTCAACCGCCATGCCGTCAAACGCAGCCGCGGTAAGTCTTGGAACAGACATGGTACTTGCTGAAGCAAGTCCCTTCTTAGCGGCAGAGGCCATGAGTCCTCTGTGAGCATCTCTTGAAGTTCCAGGTACCAAGTCCTTCTTGGCCAATCCGGAGCCACGAGTATAGTTCTTACTCCTCTACGTCTTATAATTCTCAGTACCTTGGGTATGAGAAGCAGAGGAGGGAACACATACACTGACTGGTACACCCACGGTGTTACCAGAGCGTCCACAGCTATTGCCTGAGGGTCTCTTGACCTGGCGCAATACCTGTCCAGTTTTTTGTTCAGGCGGGACGCCATCATGTCCACCTTTGGTCTTTCCCAACGGTTCACAATCATGTGGGAGACTTCCCGATGAAATCCCCACTCTCCCGGGCGTCGGAATGAACACTGCTGACAGTGCTATCACCTGATTTTCCGCCCAGCGAAGAATCCTTGCAGTTTCTGCTATTGCCCTTCTGCTTCTTGTGCCGCCCTGTCTGTTTACGTGGGCGACTGCCGTGATGTTGTCCCACTGGATCAATACCGGCTGACCTTGAAGCAGAGGTCTTGCTAAGCTTAGAGCATTGTAACTTGCCCTTACTGTAGCTCCAGTATATTTATGTGGAGAGAATTCTCCAGACTTGATCACACTCCCTGGAAATTTTTTCCCTGTGTGACTGCTCCCCAGCCTCTCAGGCTGGCATCCCTGGTCACCAGGACCCTTCCTGAATGCCGAATCTGCGGCCCATTAGTAGATGAGTACTTTGCAGCCACCGCAGAAGAAACACCCTTGTCCTTGGAGACAGGGTTATCCGCTGATGCATCTGAAGATGCGATCCGGACCATTTTTCCAGCAGATCCCACTGAAAAGTTCTTGCGTGAAAACTGCCGAATGGAATCGCTTCGTAAGAAGCCACCATTTTTCCCAGGACCCTTGTGCAATGATGCACTGACACTTTTCCTGGTTTTAGGAGGTTCCTGACTAGCTCGGATAACTCCCTGGCTTTCTTCTCCGCGAGAAACACCCTTTTCTGGACTGTGTCCAGAATCATCCCTAGGAACAGCCGATGTGTCGTCGGAAACAACTGCGGTTTTGGAATATTTAGAATCCACCCGTGCTGTCGTAGAACTACTTGAGATAGTGCTACTCCGACCTCCAACTGTTCTCTGGACCTTGCTCTTATCAGGAGGTCGTCCATTTTCTTTGAAGAAGAATCATCATTTCGGCCATTACCTTGGTAAAGACCAGGGGTGCCGTGGACAATCCAAACGGCAGCGTCTGAAACTGATAGTGACAGTTCTGTACCACGAACCTGAGGTACCCTTGGTGAGAAGGGCAAATTGGGACATGGAGGTAAGTATCCCTGATGTCCCGGGACACCCTATAGTCCCCTTCTTCCTGGTTCGCTATCACTGCTCTGAGAGACTCCATCTTGATTTGAACCTTTGTAAGTGTTCAAATATTTCAGATTTAGAATAGGTCTCACCGAGCCTTCTGGCTTCAGTACCACAACATAGTGTGGAATAATACCCCTTTCCTTGTTGTAGGAGGGGTACTTTGATTATCACCTGCTGGGAATACAGCTTGTGAATTGTTTCCAATACTGCCTCCCTGTCGGAGGGAGACGTTGGTAAAGCAGACTTCAGGAACCTGCGAGGGGGAAACGTCTCGACTTTCCAATCTGTACCCCTGGGATCCTACTTGTAGGATCCAGGGGTCCTGTACGGCCCCAGCGTCATGCTGAGAAACTTGGCAGAAGCGGTGGAGGCTTCTGTTCCTGGGAATGGGCTGCCTGCTGCAGTCTTCTTCCCTTTCCTCTATCCCTGGGCAGATATGACTCTTATGGGGACGAAAGGACTGAGGCTGAAAAGACGGTGTCTTTTTCTGCAGAGATGTGACTTAGGGTAAAAACGGTGGATTTTCCAGCAGTTGCCGTGGCCACCAGGTCCGATGGACCGACCCCAAATAACTCCTCCCCTTTATACGGCAATACTTCTTTGTGCCGTTTGGAATCTGCATCACCTGACCACTGTCGTGTCCATAAACATCTTCTGGCAGATATGGACATTGCACTTACTCTTGATGCCAGAGTGCAAATATCCCTCTGTGCATCTCGTATATATAGAAATGCATCCTTTAAATGCTCTATAGTCAATAAAATACTGTCCCTGTCAAGGGTATCAATATTTTTAGTCAGGGAATCCGACCAAGCCACCCCAGCTCTGCACATCCAGGCTGAGGCGATCGCTGGTCGCAGTATAACACCAGTATGTGTGTATATACTTCTTAGGATATTTTCCAGCCTCCTATCAGTTGGCTCCTTGAGGACGGCCCTATCCGGAGACGGTACCGCCACTTGTTTTGATAAGCGTGTGAGCGCCTTATCCACCCTAAGGGGTGTTTCCCAACGCGCCCTAACTTCTGGCGGGAAAGGGTATACCGCCAATAATTTTCTATCGGGGGAAACCCACGCATCATCACACACTTCATTTAATTTATCTGATTCAGGAAAAACTACAGGTAGTTTTTTCACACCCCACATAATACCCTTTTTTGTGGTACTTGTAGTATCAGAAATATGTAACACCTCCTTCATTGCCCTTAACAAGTAACGTGTGGCCCTAAAGGAAAATACGTTTGTTTCTTCACCGGCGACACTGAAATCAGTGTCCGTGTCTGTGTCGACCGACTGAGGTAAATGGGCGTTTTAAAGCCCCTGACGGTGTTTGAGATGCCTGGACAGGTACTATTTTTTTTTTATTTTTTTTTTTGCCGGCCGTCTCTGTTGACATTATCACGTAATTCCTTGAATAAGCCATCCATTCCGGTGTCGACTCCCTAGAGAGTGACATCACCATTACAGGCAATTGCTCCGCCTCCTCACCAACATCGTCCTCATACATGTCGACACACACGTACCGACACACAGCACACACACAGGGAATGCTCTGATAGAGGACAGGACCCCACTAGCCCTTTGGGGAGACAGAGGGAGAGTTTGCCAGCACACACCAAAAACGCTATAATTATACAGGGACAACCTTTATATAAGTGTTTTTTTAATATATATAGTCATATCGCCAAATAAGTGCCCCCCCTCTCTGTTTTAACCCTGTTTCTGTAGTGCAGTGCAGGGGAGAGCCTGGGAGCCTTCCCACCAGTATTTCTGTGAGGGAAAATGGCGCTGTGTGCTGAGGAGAATAGGCCCCGCCCCCTTTTCGGCGGGCTTCTTCTCCCGTTTTTCTGAGACCTGGCAGGGGTTAAATACATCCATATAGCCCCCAGGGGCTATATGTGATGTATTTAAAGCCAGAATAAGGTACTATCATTGCTGCCCAGGGCGCCCCCCCCAGCGCCCTGCACCCTCAGTGACCGCTGCTATGAAGTGTGCTGACAACAATGGCGCACAGCTGCAGTGCTGTGCGCTACCTTATGAAGACTGAAAAGTCTTCTGCCGCCGGTTTCTGGACCTCTTCACTTTTCGGCATCTGCAAGGGGGTCGGCGGCACGGCTCCGGGGCGAACCCCAGGGTGAGACCTGTGTTCCGACTCCCTCTGGAGCTAATGGTGTCCAGTAGCCTAAGAAGCCAATCCATCCTGCACGCAGGTGAGTTCACTTCTCTCCCCTAAGTCCCTCGATGCAGTGAGCCTGTTGCCAGCAGGACTCACTGAAAATAAAAAACCTAACAAAACTTTTACTCTAAGCAGCTCTTTAGGAGAGCCACCTAGATTGCACCCTTCTCGGCCGGGCACAAAAATCTAACTGAGGCTTGGAGGAGGGTCATGGGGGGAGGAGCCAGTGCACACCACCTGATCCTAAAGCTTTTACTTTTGTGCCCTGTCTCCTGCGGAGCCGCTAATCCCCATGGTCCTGACGGAGTGCCCAGCATCCACTTAGGACGTCAGAGAAATATTAGTATTATAGTAATAGTATTTAGTAATTAGTATTATTGTGTTCAGCTTCATTACTTGCTTGCATACAGTATGTTTTTGCACATGATTGCTTGTATATTGTAGTCAATGCTTAGTCCCTGGGGTGCAATGGATTTGCAACCTCCCAACCGCGTGTTACAGGGTGCAGCCTCATGTCCGCAAGGCCACAATCCATTTGTATGAGTTTTTCGTCATGGTGAGGGTGAGCCAAGCACTACCAGCACTGAATAGGTGCAGCGCCCAACCTACCTCTTGCCCGTGGGTTGGACAGTGTTTGAAAAGCAGGATGATTGGGAGGTATGGTGTAGGTCTAGACCACTCCAGACTTATTTTCTTTTTTGAGCACACCGCTGCGTTGTATTCAGAGTTGTGTTTACTTCACTCCTGTATCGGGACTAATGTGTGCCAATACGCAGTCGTAATCTGCTGACAGCGCAAGTGCGGTGGCCATTGCCAGGGAGGGTTCTGGAGTAACCCTCTTTCATAACATTTCGAAATGTAACTCATAGGTGGGAGTGTCCAAAGCATATATTTGCACATGAGCCCACTGATTCTGCCACTGGTTATCCCACGTATAATTTTGTTGTTTAATCTTTGTATGGCACGATGGACACCTGGTAGTGCCATATAACTAAAAGAGGATAAAGATAATAATAATAATAAAGGTGGTAACGAACCTCAGTTTCTGCAGGATCAGAAGTGGGAGAAAGAGTAGATGTAAAACAGTGATGTCAAAGGCAGACACAATAAGGGCAGATGTGAAAAAAAAGGGTAGGGAGGAGAACACTCATAAGTGCACAGATTCTAGTGGGACAGTCAGGACACCAGCAATAACAGTAGAAATTGGGACTACACAGCAAGGGTTTTAACACAGTGGCTGTAAATAGGAACATGTATACCCACTGCCTCTCCATTACCAGCTATAATTTCTACAATTCTGTTACATTACATATCAAGTGTCTCATTCACCCCTCTCCCATATGCTTATTAAACTTAAACTAATTTGGGAGGCTATTTTAAATTTAGGTCATTGTACAGATGTGCCCTTACCAAGCTTTGCTCTAAGTGCAACACAATCAATAGAGTGGTCGGGGGTGGTGTGCTCTGTTACTGACACCATGTTGCACTAAGTTTTTGTAAGTGTTTTTTCGTACGAGGAGTGTGCAATAGGTGAACATTACGTTGTTTCAAAGTATTCGCAAGAGAAGTCTTTGCAAAGTTGTATGCTCTCAAACAACTTGACTGAAGCAGTAGGATCATTCCGAAGCAAATTTGTCTTCTTCATGCTGGATGAAGGTCTCCAGTGCAGCTTCCATTGACTCAAAACAAACATTTCATCTTGTTCATGATTTGTGGGAACACGAAGAAGTCGCAGGGGCCAGGTCTAGAGGACAAGCTGCTGAATGCGCTCATGGGCCAGAAAATAAGAATTTACTTACCGATAATTCTATTTCTCGTAGTCCGTAGTGGATGCTGGGGACTCCGTCAGGACCATGGGGATTAGCGGCTCCGCAGGAGACAGGGCACAAAAGTAAAAGCTTTAGGATCAGGTGGTGTGCACTGGCTCCTCCCCCCATGACCCTCCTCCAAGCCTCAGTTAGGATACTGTGTCCGTACGAGCGTACACAATAAGGAAGGATTTTGAATCCCGGGTAAGACTCACACCAGCCACACCAATCACACTGTACAACCTGTGATCTGAACCCAGTTAACAGCATGATAACAGCGGAGCCTCTGAAAAGATGGCTCACAACAATAATAACCCGATTTTTGTAACAATAACTATGTACAAGTATTGCAGACAATCCGCACTTGGGATGGGCGCCCAGCATCCACTACGGACTACGAGAAATAGAATTATCGGTAAGTAAATTCTTATTTTCTCTGACGTCCTAAGTGGATGCTGGGGACTCCGTCAGGACCATGGGGATTATACCAAAGCTCCCAAACGGGCGGGAGAGTGCGGATGACTCTGCAGCACCGAATGAGAGAACTCCAGGTCCTCCTCAGTCAGGGTGTGCCCCTGACCAAGTAGCTGCTCGGCAAAGTTGTAAAGCCGAGACCCCTCGGGCAGCCGCCCAAGATGAGCCCACCTTCCTTGTGGAATGGGCATTTACATATTTTGGCTGTGGCAGGCCTGCCACAGCATGTGCAAGCTGAATTGTACTACACATCCAACTAGCAATCGTCTGCTTAGAAGCAAGAGCACCCAGTTTATTGGGTGCATACAGGATAACAGCAAGTCAGTTTTCCTGACTCCAGCCGTCCTGGAAACCTATATTTTCAGGGCCCTGACAACATCTAGCAACTTGGAGTCCTCCAAGTCCCTAGTAGCCGCAGGTACCACAATAAGCTGGTTCAGGTGAAACGCTGACACCACCTTAGGGAGAAACTGGGGACGAGTCCGCAGCTCTGCCCTGTCCGAATGGACAATCAGATATGGGCTTTTGTGAGACAAAGCCGCCAATTCTGACACTCGCCTGGCCGAGGCCAGGGCCAACAGCATGGTCACTTTCCATGTGAGATATTTCAAATCCACAGATTTGAGCGGTTTAAACCAATGTGATTTGAGGAATCCCAGAACTACGTTGAGATCCCACAGTGCCACTGGAGGCACAAAAGGGGGTTGTATATGCAGTACTCCCTTGACAAACTTCTGGACTTCAGGAACTGAAGCCAATTCTTTCTGGAAGAAAATCGACAGGGCCGAAATTTGAACCTTAATGGACCCCAATTTGAGGCCCATAGACACTCCTGTTTGCAGGAAATGCAGGAATCGACCGAGTTGAAATTTCTTCGTGGGGCCTTCCTGGCCTCACACCACGCAACATATTTTCGCCACATGTGGTGATAATGTTGTGCGGTCACCTCCTTCCTGGCTTTGACCAGGGTAGGAATGACCTCTTCCGGAATGCCTTTTTCCCTTAGGATCCGGCGTTCAACCGCCATGCCGTCAAACGCAGCCGCGGTAAGTCTTGGAACAGACATGGTACTTGCTGAAGCAAGTCCCTTCTTAGCGGCAGAGGCCATGAGTCCTCTGTGAGCATCTCTTGAAGTTCCATGTACCAAGTCCTTCTTGGCCAATCCGGAGCCACGAGTATAGTTCTTACTCCTCTACGTCTTATAATCCTCAGTACCTTGGGTATGAGAAGCAGAGGAGGGAACACATACACTGACTGGTACACCCACGGTGTTACCAGAGCGTCCACAGCTATTGCCTGAGGGTCTCTTGACCTGGCGCAATACCTGTCCAGTTTTTTGTTCAGGCGGGACGCCATCATGTCCACCTTTGGTCTTTCCCAATGGTTCACAATCATGTGGAAGACTTCCCGATGAAATCCCCACTCTCCCGGGCGTCGGAATGAACACTGCTGACAGTGCTATCACCTGATTTTCCGCCCAGCGAAGAATCCTTGCAGTTTCTGCTATTGCCCTTCTGCTTCTTGTGCCGCCCTGTCTGTTTACGTGGGCGACTGCCGTGATGTTGTCCCACTGGATCAATACCGGCTGACCTTGAAGCAGAGGTCTTGCTAAGCTTAGAGCATTGTAACTTGCCCTTAGCTCCAGTATATTTATGTGGAGAGAATTCTCCAGACTTGATCACACTCCCTGGAAATTTTTTCCCTGTGTGACTGCTCCCGAGCCTCTCAGGCTGGCATCCCTGGTCACCAGGACCCTTCCTGAATGCCGAATCTGCGGCCCATTAGTAGATGAGTACTTTGCAGCCACCGCAGAAGAAACACCCTTGTCCTTGGAGACAGGGTTATCCGCTGATGCATCTGAAGATGCGATCCGGACCATTTTTCCAGCAGATCCCACTGAAAAGTTCTTGCGTGAAAACTGCCGAATGGAATCGCTTCGTAAGAAGCCACCATTTTTCCCAGGACCCTTGTGCAATGATGCACTGACACTTTTCCTGGTTTTAGGAGGTTCCTGACTAGCTCGGATAACTCCCTGGCTTTCTTCTCCGCGAGAAACACCCTTTTCTGGACTGTGTCCAGAATCATCCCTAGGAACAGCCGATGTGTCGTCGGAAACAACTGCGGTTTTGGAATATTTAGAATCCACCCGTGCTGTCGTAGAACTACTTGAGATAGTGCTACTCCGACCTCCAACTGTTCTCTGGACCTTGCTCTTATCAGGAGGTCGTCCATTTTCTTTGAAGAAGAATCATCATTTCGGCCATTACCTTGGTAAAGACCAGGGGTGCCGTGGACAATCCAAACGGCAGCGTCTGAAACTGATAGTGACAGTTCTGTACCACGAACCTGAGGTACCCTTGGTGAGAAGGGCAAATTGGGACATGGAGGTAAGTATCCCTGATGTCCCGGGACACCCTATAGTCCCCTTCTTCCTGGTTCGCTATCACTGCTCTGAGAGACTCCATCTTGATTTGAACCTTTGTAAGTGTTCAAATATTTCAGATTTAGAATAGGTCTCACCGAGCCTTCTGGCTTCAGTACCACAACATAGTGTGGAATAATACCCCTTTCCTTGTTGTAGGAGGGGTACTTTGATTATCACCTGCTGGGAATACAGCTTGTGAATTGTTTCCAATACTGCCTCCCTGTCGGAGGGAGACGTTGGTAAAGCAGACTTCAGGAACCTGCGAGGGGGAAACGTCTCGACTTTCCAATCTGTACCCCTGGGATCCTACTTGTAGGATCCAGGGGTCCTGTACGGCCCCAGCGTCATGCTGAGAAACTTGGCAGAAGCGGTGGAGGCTTCTGTTCCTGGGAATGGGCTGCCTGCTGCAGTCTTCTTCCCTTTCCTCTATCCCTGGGCAGATATGACTCTTATGGGGACGAAAGGACTGAGGCTGAAAAGACGGTGTCTTTTTCTGCAGAGATGTGACTTAGGGTAAAAACGGTGGATTTTCCAGCAGTTGCCGTGGCCACCAGGTCCGATGGACCGACCCCAAATAACTCCTCCCCTTTATACGGCAATACTTCTTTGTGCCGTTTGGAATCTGCATCACCTGACCACTGTCGTGTCCATAAACATCTTCTGGCAGATATGGACATCGCACTTACTCTTGATGCCAGAGTGCAAATATCCCTCTGTGCATCTCGTATATATAGAAATGCATCCTTTAAATGCTCTATAGTCAATAAAATACTGTCCCTGTCAAGGGTATCAATATTTTTAGTCAGGGAATCCGACCAAGCCACCCCAGCTCTGCACATCCAGGCTGAGGCGATCGCTGGTCGCAGTATAACACCAGTATGTGTGTATATACTTCTTAGGATATTTTCCAGCCTCCTATCAGTTGGCTCCTTGAGGACGGCCCTATCCGGAGACGGTACCGCCACTTGTTTTGATAAGCGTGTGAGCGCCTTATCCACCCTAAGGGGTGTTTCCCAACGCGCCCTAACTTCTGGCGGGAAAGGGTATACCGCCAATAATTTTCTATCGGGGGAAACCCACGCATCATCACACACTTCATTTAATTTATCTGATTCAGGAAAAACTACAGGTAGTTTTTTCACACCCCACATAATACCCTTTTTTGTGGTACTTGTAGTATCAGAAATATGTAACACCTCCTTCATTGCCCTTAACAAGTAACGTGTGGCCCTAAAGGAAAATACGTTTGTTTCTTCACCGGCGACACTGAAATCAGTGTCCGTGTCTGTGTCGACCGACTGAGGTAAATGGGCGTTTTAAAGCCCCTGACGGTGTTTGAGATGCCTGGACAGGTACTATTTTTTTTTTTATTTTTTTTTTTGCCGGCCGTCTCTGTTGACATTATCACGTAATTCCTTGAATAAGCCATCCATTCCGGTGTCGACTCCCTAGAGAGTGACATCACCATTACAGGCAATTGCTCCGCCTCCTCACCAACATCGTCCTCATACATGTCGACACACACGTACCGACACACAGCACACACACAGGGAATGCTCTGATAGAGGACAGGACCCCACTAGCCCTTTGGGGAGACAGAGGGAGAGTTTGCCAGCACACACCAAAAACGCTATAATTATACAGGGACAACCTTTATATAAGTGTTTTTTTAATATATATAGTCATATCGCCAAATAAGTGCCCCCCCTCTCTGTTTTAACCCTGTTTCTGTAGTGCAGTGCAGGGGAGAGCCTGGGAGCCTTCCCACCAGTATTTCTGTGAGGGAAAATGGCGCTGTGTGCTGAGGAGAATAGGCCCCGCCCCCTTTTCGGCGGGCTTCTTCTCCCGTTTTTCTGAGACCTGGCAGGGGTTAAATACATCCATATAGCCCCCAGGGGCTATATGTGATGTATTTAAAGCCAGAATAAGGTACTATCATTGCTGCCCAGGGCGCCCCCCCCAGCGCCCTGCACCCTCAGTGACCGCTGCTATGAAGTGTGCTGACAACAATGGCGCACAGCTGCAGTGCTGTGCGCTACCTTATGAAGACTGAAAAGTCTTCTGCCGCCGGTTTCTGGACCTCTTCACTTTTCGGCATCTGCAAGGGGGTCGGCGGCACGGCTCCGGGGCGAACCCCAGGGTGAGACCTGTGTTCCGACTCCCTCTGGAGCTAATGGTGTCCAGTAGCCTAAGAAGCCAATCCATCCTGCACGCAGGTGAGTTCACTTCTCTCCCCTAAGTCCCTCGATGCAGTGAGCCTGTTGCCAGCAGGACTCACTGAAAATAAAAAACCTAACAAAACTTTTACTCTAAGCAGCTCTTTAGGAGAGCCACCTAGATTGCACCCTTCTCGGCCGGGCACAAAAATCTAACTGAGGCTTGGAGGAGGGTCATGGGGGGAGGAGCCAGTGCACACCACCTGATCCTAAAGCTTTTACTTTTGTGCCCTGTCTCCTGCGGAGCCGCTAATCCCCATGGTCCTGACGGAGTGCCCAGCATCCACTTAGGACGTCAGAGAAATATTAGTATTATAGTAATAGTATTTAGTAATTAGTATTATTGTGTTCAGCTTCATTACTTGCTTGCATACAGTATGTTTTTGCACATGATTGCTTGTATATTGTAGTCAATGCTTAGTCCCTGGGGTGCAATGGATTTGCAACCTCCCAACCGCGTGTTACAGGGTGCAGCCTCATGTCCGCAAGGCCACAATCCATTTGTATGAGTTTTTCGTCATGGTGAGGGTGAGCCAAGCACTACCAGCACTGAATAGGTGCAGCGCCCAACCTACCTCTTGCCCGTGGGTTGGACAGTGTTTGAAAAGCAGGATGATTGGGAGGTATGGTGTAGGTCTAGACCACTCCAGACTTATTTTCTTTTTTGAGCACACCGCTGCGTTGTATTCAGAGTTGTGTTTACTTCACTCCTGTATCGGGACTAATGTGTGCCAATACGCAGTCGTAATCTGCTGACAGCGCAAGTGCGGTGGCCATTGCCAGGGAGGGTTCTGGAGTAACCCTCTTTCATAACATTTCGAAATGTAACTCATAGGTGGGAGTGTCCAAAGCATATATTTGCACATGAGCCCACTGATTCTGCCACTGGTTATCCCACGTATAATTTTGTTGTTTAATCTTTGTATGGCACGATGGACACCTGGTAGTGCCATATAACTAAAAGAGGATAAAGATAATAATAATAATAAAGTTTGTAACGAACCTCAGTTTCTGCAGGATCAGAAGTGGGAGAAAGAGTAGATGTAAAACAGTGATGTCAAAGGCAGACACAATAAGGGCAGATGTGAAAAAAAAGGGTAGGGAGGAGAACACTCATAAGTGCACAGATTCTAGTGGGACAGTCAGGACACCAGCAATAACAGTAGAAATTGGGACTACACAGCAAGGGTTTTAACACAGTGGCTGTAAATAGGAACATGTATACCCACTGCCTCTCCATTACCAGCTATAATTTCTACAATTCTGTTACATTACATATCAAGTGTCTCATTCACCCCTCTCCCATATGCTTATTAAACTTAAACTAATTTGGGAGGCTATTTTAAATTTAGGTCATTGTACAGATGTGCCCTTACCAAGCTTTGCTCTAAGTGCAACACAATCAATAGAGTGGTCGGGGGTGGTGTGCTCTGTTACTGACACCATGTTGCACTAAGTTTTTGTAAGTGTTTTTTCGTACGAGGAGTGTGCAATAGGTGAACATTACGTTGTTTCAAAGTATTCGCAAGAGAAGTCTTTGCAAAGTTGTATGCTCTCAAACAACTTGACTGAAGCAGTAGGATCATTCCGAAGCAAATTTGTCTTCTTCATGCTGGATGAAGGTCTCCAGTGCAGCTTCCATTGACTCAAAACAAACATTTCATCTTGTTCATGATTTGTGGGAACACGAAGAAGTCGCAGGGGCCAGGTCTAGAGGACAAGCTGCTGAATGCGCTCATGGGCCAGAAAATAAGAATTTACTTACCGATAATTCTATTTCTCGTAGTCCGTAGTGGATGCTGGGGACTCCGTCAGGACCATGGGGATTAGCGGCTCCGCAGGAGACAGGGCACAAAAGTAAAAGCTTTAGGATCAGGTGGTGTGCACTGGCTCCTCCCCCCATGACCCTCCTCCAAGCCTCAGTTAGGATACTGTGTCCGTACGAGCGTACACAATAAGGAAGGATTTTGAATCCCGGGTAAGACTCACACCAGCCACACCAATCACACTGTACAACCTGTGATCTGAACCCAGTTAACAGCATGATAACAGCGGAGCCTCTGAAAAGATGGCTCACAACAATAATAACCCGATTTTTGTAACAATAACTATGTACAAGTATTGCAGACAATCCGCACTTGGGATGGGCGCCCAGCATCCACTACGGACTACGAGAAATAGAATTATCGGTAAGTAAATTCTTATTTTCTCTGACGTCCTAAGTGGATGCTGGGGACTCCGTCAGGACCATGGGGATTATACCAAAGCTCCCAAACGGGCGGGAGAGTGCGGATGACTCTGCAGCACCGAATGAGAGAACTCCAGGTCCTCCTCAGTCAGGGTGTGCCCCTGACCAAGTAGCTGCTCGGCAAAGTTGTAAAGCCGAGACCCCTCGGGCAGCCGCCCAAGATGAGCCCACCTTCCTTGTGGAATGGGCATTTACATATTTTGGCTGTGGCAGGCCTGCCACAGCATGTGCAAGCTGAATTGTACTACACATCCAACTAGCAATCGTCTGCTTAGAAGCAAGAGCACCCAGTTTATTGGGTGCATACAGGATAACAGCAAGTCAGTTTTCCTGACTCCAGCCGTCCTGGAAACCTATATTTTCAGGGCCCTGACAACATCTAGCAACTTGGAGTCCTCCAAGTCCCTAGTAGCCGCAGGTACCACAATAAGCTGGTTCAGGTGAAACGCTGACACCACCTTAGGGAGAAACTGGGGACGAGTCCGCAGCTCTGCCCTGTCCGAATGGACAATCAGATATGGGCTTTTGTGAGACAAAGCCGCCAATTCTGACACTCGCCTGGCCGAGGCCAGGGCCAACAGCATGGTCACTTTCCATGTGAGATATTTCAAATCCACAGATTTGAGCGGTTTAAACCAATGTGATTTGAGGAATCCCAGAACTACGTTGAGATCCCACAGTGCCACTGGAGGCACAAAAGGGGGTTGTATATGCAGTACTCCCTTGACAAACTTCTGGACTTCAGGAACTGAAGCCAATTCTTTCTGGAAGAAAATCGACAGGGCCGAAATTTGAACCTTAATGGACCCCAATTTGAGGCCCATAGACACTCCTGTTTGCAGGAAATGCAGGAATCGACCGAGTTGAAATTTCTTCGTGGGGCCTTCCTGGCCTCACACCACGCAACATATTTTCGCCACATGTGGTGATAATGTTGTGCGGTCACCTCCTTCCTGGCTTTGACCAGGGTAGGAATGACCTCTTCCGGAATGCCTTTTTCCCTTAGGATCCGGCGTTCAACCGCCATGCCGTCAAACGCAGCCGCGGTAAGTCTTGGAACAGACATGGTACTTGCTGAAGCAAGTCCCTTCTTAGCGGCAGAGGCCATGAGTCCTCTGTGAGCATCTCTTGAAGTTCCATGTACCAAGTCCTTCTTGGCCAATCCGGAGCCACGAGTATAGTTCTTACTCCTCTACGTCTTATAATCCTCAGTACCTTGGGTATGAGAAGCAGAGGAGGGAACACATACACTGACTGGTACACCCACGGTGTTACCAGAGCGTCCACAGCTATTGCCTGAGGGTCTCTTGACCTGGCGCAATACCTGTCCAGTTTTTTGTTCAGGCGGGACGCCATCATGTCCACCTTTGGTCTTTCCCAATGGTTCACAATCATGTGGAAGACTTCCCGATGAAATCCCCACTCTCCCGGGCGTCGGAATGAACACTGCTGACAGTGCTATCACCTGATTTTCCGCCCAGCGAAGAATCCTTGCAGTTTCTGCTATTGCCCTTCTGCTTCTTGTGCCGCCCTGTCTGTTTACGTGGGCGACTGCCGTGATGTTGTCCCACTGGATCAATACCGGCTGACCTTGAAGCAGAGGTCTTGCTAAGCTTAGAGCATTGTAACTTGCCCTTAGCTCCAGTATATTTATGTGGAGAGAATTCTCCAGACTTGATCACACTCCCTGGAAATTTTTTCCCTGTGTGACTGCTCCCGAGCCTCTCAGGCTGGCATCCCTGGTCACCAGGACCCTTCCTGAATGCCGAATCTGCGGCCCATTAGTAGATGAGTACTTTGCAGCCACCGCAGAAGAAACACCCTTGTCCTTGGAGACAGGGTTATCCGCTGATGCATCTGAAGATGCGATCCGGACCATTTTTCCAGCAGATCCCACTGAAAAGTTCTTGCGTGAAAACTGCCGAATGGAATCGCTTCGTAAGAAGCCACCATTTTTCCCAGGACCCTTGTGCAATGATGCACTGACACTTTTCCTGGTTTTAGGAGGTTCCTGACTAGCTCGGATAACTCCCTGGCTTTCTTCTCCGGGAGAAACACCCTTTTCTGGACTGTGTCCAGAATCATCCCTAGGAACAGCCGATGTGTCGTCGGAAACAACTGCGGTTTTGGAATATTTAGAATCCACCCGTGCTGTCGTAGAACTACTTGAGATAGTGCTACTCCGACCTCCAACTGTTCTCTGGACCTTGCTCTTATCAGGAGGTCGTCCATTTTCTTTGAAGAAGAATCATCATTTCGGCCATTACCTTGGTAAAGACCCGGGGTGCCGTGGACAATCCAAACGGCAGCGTCTGAAACTGATAGTGACAGTTCTGTACCACGAACCTGAGGTACCCTTGGTGAGAAGGGCAAATTGGGACATGGAGGTAAGTATCCCTGATGTCCCGGGACACCCTATAGTCCCCTTCTTCCTGGTTCGCTATCACTGCTCTGAGTGACTCCATCTTGATTTGAACCTTTGTAAGTGTTCAAATATTTCAGATTTAGAATAGGTCTCACCGAGCCTTCTGGCTTCAGTACCACAACATAGTGTGGAATAATACCCCTTTCCTTGTTGTAGGAGGGGTACTTTGATTATCACCTGCTGGGAATACAGCTTGTGAATTGTTTCCAATACTGCCTCCCTGTCGGAGGGAGACGTTGGTAAAGCAGACTTCAGGAACCTGCGAGGGGGAAACGTCTCGACTTTCCAATCTGTACCCCTGGGATCCTACTTGTAGGATCCAGGGGTCCTGTACGGCCCCAGCGTCATGCTGAGAAACTTGGCAGAAGCGGTGGAGGCTTCTGTTCCTGGGAATGGGCTGCCTTCCCTGGGCAGATATGACTCTTATGGGGACGAAAGGACTGAGGCTGAAAAGACGGTGTCTTTTTCTGCAGAGATGTGACTTAGGGTAAAAACGGTGGATTTTCCAGCAGTTGCCGTGGCCACCAGGTCCGATGGACCGACCCCAAATAACTCCTCCCCTTTATACGGCAATACTTCTTTGTGCCGTTTGGAATCTGCATCACCTGACCACTGTCGTGTCCATAAACATCTTCTGGCAGATATGGACATCGCACTTACTCTTGATGCCAGAGTGCAAATATCCCTCTGTGCATCTCGTATATATAGAAATGCATCCTTTAAATGCGCTATAGTCAATAAAATACTGTCCCTGTCAAGGGTATCAATATTTTTAGTCAGGGAATCCAACCAAGCCACCCCAGCTCTGCACATCCAGGCTGAGGCGATCGCTGGTCGCAGTATAACACCAGTATGTGTGTATATACTTCTTAGGATATTTTCCAGCCTCCTATCAGCTGGCTCCTTGAGGACGGCCCTATCCGGAGACGGTACCGCCACTTGTTTTGATAAGCGTGTGAGCGCCTTATCCACACTAAGGGGTGTTTCCCAACGCGCCCTAACTTCTGGCGGGAAAGGGTATACCGCCAATAATTTTCTATCGGGGGAAACCCACGCATCATCACACACTTCATTTAATTTATCTGATTCAGGAAAAACTACAGGTAGTTTTTTCACACCCCACATAATACCCTTTTTTGTGGTACTTGTAGTATCAGAAATATGTAACACCTCCTTCATTGCCCTTAACAAGTAACGTGTGGCCCTAAAGGAAAATACGTTTGTTTCTTCACCGTCGACACTGAAATCAGTGTCCGTGTCTGTGTCTGTGTCGACCGACTGAGGTAAATGGGCGTTTTAAAGCCCCTGACGGTGTTTGAGACGCCTGGACAGGTACTATTTTTTTGCCGGCCGTCTCTGTTGACATTATCACGTAATTCCTTGAATAAGCCATCCATTCCGGTGTCGACTCCCTAGAGAGTGACATCACCATTACAGGCAATTGCTCCGCCTCCTCACCAACATCGTCCTCATACATGTCGACACACACATACCGACACACAGCACACACACAGGGAATGCTCTGATAGAGGACAGGACCCCACTAGCCCTTTGGGGAGACAGAGGGAGAGTTTGCCAGCACACACCAAAAACGCTATAATTATACAGGGACAACCTTTATATAAGTGTTTTTCCCTTATAGCATTTTAATATATATATAGTCATATCGCCAAATAAGTGCCCCCCCTCTCTGTTTTAACCCTGTTTCTGTAGTGCAGTGCAGGGGAGAGCCTGGGAGCCTTCCCACCAGCATTTCTGTGAGGGAAAATGGCGCTGTGTGCTGAGGAGAATAGGCCCCGCCCCCTTTTCGGCGGGCTTCTTCTCCCGTTTTTCTGAGACCTGGCAGGGGTTAAATACATCCATATAGCCCCCAGGGGCTATATGTGATGTATTTTTAGCCAGAATAAGGTACTATCATTGCTGCCCAGGGCGCCCCCCCCAGCGCCCTGCACCCTCAGTGACCGCTGCTATGAAGTGTGCTGACAACAATGGCGCACAGCTGCAGTGCTGTGCGCTACCTTATGAAGACTGAAAAGTCTTCTGCCGCCGGTTTCTGGACCTCTTCACTTTTCGGCATCTGCAAGGGGGTCGGCGGCGCGGCTCCGGGACGAACCCCAGGGTGAGACCTGTGTTCCGACTCCCTCTGGAGCTAATGGTGTCCAGTAGCCTAAGAAGCCAATCCATCCTGCACGCAGGTTAGTTCACTTCTCTCCCCTAAGTCCCTCGATGCAGTGAGCCTGTTGCCAGCAGGACTCACTGAAAATAAAAAAACCTAACAAAACTTTTTCTCTAAGCAGCTCTTTAGGAGAGCCACCTAGATTGCACCCTTCTCGGCCGGGCACAAAAATCTAACTGAGGCTTGGAGGAGGGTCATAGGGGGAGGAGCCAGTGCACACCACCTGATCCTAAAGCTTTTACTTTTGTGCCCTGTCTCCTGCGGAGCCGCTAATCCCCATGGTCCTGACGGAGTCCCCAGCATCCACTTAGGACGTCAGAGAAAATATGCCACTTTCCTGGACTTTTGAGCAGGTGCATTGTCATGATGGAGAAGGGTACCACAAGCACGAGTTCTTGGACAGCGCCTGGAAACGGCTTACAGCACTTGCGGCAGGCAATGGTTGGTGTACAGTCCCCAGTGACGGTGCACTGTAGCACGAGTGATATGGTACCTACATGACCCAGCCGGAACCATAAAAACCGCCACCGTCTGCTTGGCCACGCTGTGCTCAAGTTGGAACTTCTATGGTGTTACAACTCCAACTGGGGTCCACTGGGCGACTGGTCTCGGGGTCAAAACTGTAGATCCAGGATTCATCACCACTGATAATCTCCCAGACAGAGTTTGAGCAACCGTCATAAAACCCAGCCTGCATGTTGCGGCACCAAGTCACCCCCGAGCCATTCTTCTGTGCTCAAGTCAGCTGAGAAACTTTGCTCAGGCAAAGCTTTTCTTGGAGTGTCAGCAGATGGAACCAGATGAGATGCCTATCTCCTTCTCTAACTGAACCACAGTCACCATGGCATCCCACAAAACTATGGCCCGCAAGGCAGCAATGTTGTCCTCAGTGATGACGGACACAGGTCAGCCAGAGCGCTCCTGGTCTTCAAGGGAATGTCTCCCCCGCCAAAATTCTGCAAACCACTCAGACACAGTGGTTTGGTATGGTGCTTCCTTCCCAAAAGCAGCTTGCAGTCAGTCAAAACTATCCTGCTGTCCTACAGACCACTATTGTAATCATAGAAGATCATGGCTCTACACTGGCCTCTACTGAGCTCCATAACGAGTTCATGAAGGCAGTGAACATGCTGACTTCTTCGGTGTGTAGTGTTGCGGATATACAGTTCTGTGCCTTAACATCCAATAAGAATTTTAGTCAGGTTACAGTTCACAACTAGACAGTCAGATTGCTTCTAATCTACCAATGCACTGCACAACAACTAAATTTATTGCATACCCCTCATACTGTAGCCACGACAGCTTTATGTTTAATATAGCATTTTCAATTTGCCAAAATTTGCAGCTAAAAGTAGCAGATTATCATCAAAAAAGTTGCTAAGAACATTGTGACTACTCAACACTGCGGTCTATCCATAAGACTAACAGTGGAAAACCATGTTATCATACATTGTTTTATGTCACAAATGTCAGATCACTATATTATATGTAGAAGGTGATTTTCCACATTTAGGTGCATTGTTATGCCGGGTCAAGAGGGGAGCGGGAGTCCGGATGCCACTGATACCACCACCGATAAATCAACACAGTGTCGCAACCAAGCATGCCGGATTATCGGTTTTGTACCTGTAATAAAATAGCTAGAATAATGCTAATAACTCTTGAGTAATTGTGGTGAAAGCCAGGTGCCGCAGATGACTAGTCCAACATGCTCTGGTGTTGGATAGTAGTGACTCCTATCTGTACCAGTTACAAGGACCTGGGCCACATTTTTCATTGCATTGGTGGATGCACTGGAGAGACCAAGTTTGTCTGCCTATCAGAATTCATTATCCGCACTCCGTTTAATTGCCACTCACGGAACTACATACTTCTTGGGCTCATCAGAGACATAAACAAGGTAACACACTGAAACTATAATCTTAGAGCGGAAAACTACAGTGAGCTTTGCTATTCAGCCTAAGGATAGCAGCCCCCCCTTTCTCTTCCTCCTACTCCTCACTGGCCAGACCGGGGAGCTAACAGCTAGCACAGGTGGGTATTTACACATATATATATATATATATAGACAAACAGTCCCTTCCCACCTGTGGCTCAGGTGTTGTGTAGAGAAGGAAAAGGCGGCACTCCAAGGACTTGTATAACAAACTTGTATTCAAAACATAGTGAAAAAAACAAAGCAAAACAAAAGTACAGGTGTCTTACAACGTTTTCAAGGCATGGCAGCCTTTTCATCAGGTAAGTTCGGTTTTCTTTTCTTTCACAGCACCAGGGTCACTTACCTGATGAAAAGGCTGCCATGCCTTGAAACGTTGTAAGACACCTGTACTTTTGTTTTGCTTTGTTTTTTTCACTATGTTTTGAATACAAGTTTGTTATACAAGTCCTTGGAGTGCCGCCTTTTCCTTCTCTACACAACACCTGAGCCACAGGTGGGAAGGGACTGTTTGTCTGCATTATTTTTTGGAGGGCACCCAGGCGTTATTCTACTTATCAGAGTGCCGGATATTTCTTTTTTGTATTTCTTTTTTGTATATATATATATATATATATTATTTTTTTAATCTTTTGTGCAAATCTGAAAGAATTCAGAGCTTACAATACTGCTAACATTGGGGTAATTCAGAGTTGATCGCAGCAGCAAATTTGTTAGCAGTTGGGCAAAACCATGTGCACTGCAGGGGGGGGGGGGCAGATATAACATGTGCAGACAGAGTTAGATTTGGGTCGGGTGTGTTCAAACTGAAATCTAAATTGCAGTGTAAAAATAAAGCAGCCAGTATTTACCCTGCACAGAAACAAAATAACCCATCCAAATCTAACACTCTCTGCCACACCTGCAGTGCACATGGTTTTGCCCAACTGCTAACAAATTTGCTGCTGCGATCAATTCTGAATTACCCCCATTGTGCTTTTTATTGCATTCGCTGAAAAAAAGAGGGGACTTGTTCTATTTTAAAGATTAGGAGCTGTGAATGATATTGCTGCATTTATAGTAATCACAGAAAAATGTACCATTGTAGCTAATTATTTTTAAAAAAGAACATAGGACAGCCAAACAGAAAAATATATCTATCTGTGAAATAATGTGCAGTTTATGTACTGTAGCAATAAAACATAAAACCATTTGCATTTTACAGTGCAGGCGCTTGCTAAAAGCAGAGTTCCCATCTTCTGACTGCCCCAAACTAAGGACAAGCCTGACATGCCTAATAAGCCAGCCTCAGTATGCTTTGTGGGATATATCTGTTCCAGAGGTTTCTTTTCAAAGCAGTGTTGAAAAAAGTAAATGACATTGAAGAATGAACATATACATATTATTAACAGGGCATTCATTTGCAATGTTATTAAAGACGGAAAAGTTCACCCACAGGGGACAGAATGACTGGAAATGAGCAGGTAGATGTCAAATCAAACCACTGACTCTGACAAGTAATTAAGGTTTAATACTTTTAATTGCACCCATTGGGTATCAGGCACAATTAAGAGGTGATGGAACACGCATTAAGAGCCAACTTTCTTCTTGACTTGTGCTCCTCTTCTGCTCACATCCAAGACAAACTTAATCAATTTTTCATTCCTGCCCGATCACTTCCTTACATGACAGATCTCAAAGTAACTGCTAATAAGTGTTTAGAGACCCACCACACCCCCAGAAAAAGGAAGCAAATTAATATTTTACATTCAATTACTGAATATGTAAAACCTAGTGCCATTACTAAATAATTTCAGAATACAGATTTCATGGTGTATTGACAACTATTCCTCATTGACACTATCGAAAAAATGGATACCTGTTTTTTTCATTAATTATGCATTCCAAGAGACATATTCTCAGAATTACAAGGGCTTTCAAGTGCAGACAGTACTGTCTAAGGGCCCTCTGTCCGTCTGGTAATAGCCAGTCATATTCTCTTACAGTGTTTGTTCCCAACAATAAAGAGCTGCAGGAATATACTGGAGCATTCTAAATGTTAATAATAGGTATAGTGGTGTGTGTACAGTTCAGGACTTCAGAAATGTCAGTCACAGTTTTAAAACACCTGTATGACCTTGACCTATATGCTAGCACTGTGCCATTTTCTGACCTTTCTGTAAGTAGGATACACTGAGAAACACTCACTTATAGAGCACGGAAGACATGATTTCCTCCTGTCAGGGCTGCTAATGCAGGGTTAAAATGTTCATGTGACCCTGTCCGATCGGTCTTTGTTAGTGATACAGTGTGAACCTCCAGGGTAATCAACCCCTATTAAGGAGGTAATCAAAATCAGATGTTTCAGTTATGGAGAGGAATTCCATATGTAAATTGGAATGACCTTACTCTAGATTTAAAAAAAAAAAATAACAAAACCTTTTCTTACAATTACTATTTTTTAAATAACTAAACACAGGAATAAAAGGTTTGTCACCACCAGAAACAACTTTTCCCAATACAGATTTGTACAATTAAATTGTTCCCCATTAAAAAAAGATACAGTTCAAA
This sequence comes from Pseudophryne corroboree, assembly GCF_028390025.1. NCBI lineage: Eukaryota > Metazoa > Chordata > Amphibia > Anura > Myobatrachidae > Pseudophryne > Pseudophryne corroboree. The sequence goes on from NC_086449.1 coordinate 381,411,019, forward strand.
GAACTTCAGAAAATAGCTAGTTGATGCTCATGCAGATTTATAAAGGATTGCACAACCACCGCTAGACTCCAATCAATCCTCAGTTTTACAGAGAATTTGTTGCTCCTCTCAGCCGTGATTACAACACAGGACTCCAAAAGCAAAGCAGCTAAGATGCCAGTGATCAGGTGATATCAGAGTCCTTGGCTAAGAAAAGCACCAATAAAAATGCAGATTCTAATTAGCATGAAAAGAGCATTTGGATGATGCAGAAGGATACTGTAACTATGGTCTAGGGTTAGGTGAAGTGTGGTGGGGTTTTTTTTGCATACATGATTGTAAATATGATTAGAGGATAAAAAATTGTGATGTACAAATAATTCAAGTAAAATACATTAATTTTTCATAAATGCCTTAGTCAAAGTCCTCATCTTATTCAACAGAAATGGTGTAGAAGTACAATACCAACTCCTGCAATACATTTCTACAAAGAGAAAACTCCTAAGGCAGCTGTACGCAACCTTATACGCTTCAGGGGCCACATTGGGTGACCTCTTTCAAAAGGGCCACACATTACCCTTAATCTCCATAATAAGTAAAATGAACACATTTACTCAAAGAAAGGCAACTCAGTGTTATAACTATAATTGACATATCTATTATTTCTACTGACTCCTGGAAAAAAAATTCACTATTACTATATATTGGTACTGTATATTTTATTATACATGTGATGGTTCAATAAATATTTTTTTTTAAAAAGCAAGACATAGCTGGGAGTCGCAAGTGAAGGCTCAAAGAGCTCAAAGCTGTAAGGCTACGTCCATATTTGATGAATGGGTACTGGAAATATTTGGTTCAAGTACTTGCTGCTGAGGAAATGCCAACGGTTAGCAACAAAAACAAATATTGGTTTAATGTGTTCCATAAAAAAAATATTTGTTTTAGACTATTTGACGGGAACCTTCCCCCATCCAAACAGTTGAAACTCACAAAATAGATTACAGACTCCATTACAACTTTTAGCTTAGTAGTGCTTATTGTTTTAGTATTATTTTAATAAAACATAATGGTTGTTCAAATACCTTTATATGCCGAACAAGAGGATATTGATATTTATACAATTTATTTAAAAAAATAATGGTGTTATAGGAAGCTTTAAATACCATGCTCACTTATTGAGAACACCACCAGAGATGAGGCATATACTTTCTACAGCACAACATTGGAGTCCAGAACTTTCCCTGCTTGACAGATCATTCCACAGAAGAGCTGTAGCTTACTATCCTTAGCATTGCAGCTGCATCTGGTGCCCCAAAAAAGACAAGTTTTGGAAATTGCACAAGGGATTACAAATTACAGTATGACAAATAGCAATACCCAACATCTCTCAATCTTCTCAAAGGCCTACAAAGCCAATCTTCATGATGTTTTAATCAATTTGTCCGCAGCTCAGAAAAATGCCCCTCTCGGGCAGCTAAGCGACAGATATATCAGCGCATCTGGCTGTGTGTATGGGCGTCTCATACACTGGCTGCAGGGACCAACATCAGAGCTAGAGGGCAAAACCAAATGCTCACCCAGCTGGATGTCAGAACCGACATATCAAGTGGTCGATTGGTAAGTGTATATGCTTACCACAATTGGCAGCACTGTCGGCACAAAGGTGAGTTCGTCTGCAAGTCGGCTAGGTATTGATAATGCTGATTTATCCTTAGGAATGAAAGCTATACCTTAAACACACTTTATCATGGAGCCGCTGCGGGCGCTGTACTTAATACACACTCTACGTACTTTGTACGCTATTAGCGTACAAAGTCCCGTGCTGTGTACGGACTTAGCGTACAAACGCTGCGATGACGGTACAAAGTACTCACAGCGCGTACACACCCAGAGATACACTTTAAACCTTTTACAGCAATGCAATGCAATGCTATTACACTTTAAACCTTAGCAGGGCAATGAAGACACGACACCAGATTGTAATTAAACCGATGGGTTCCGACACCACAGGGTATTATTGCTGAAAGGGGGTTACAATACAAACAATACAATACAATATAACAGAGTAAATGGCTACAGTCAATGTTACATACGTGAGTGGATTCGCTGGCACTACCCGGTCCGGTCCTCCGTCATCTGATAGATAACGTTGTGAGTCTTGTGTCTGACCAGGCCTGCAGCAGGTTCTCTTTATACAATTCTTCCAAAAGCAATACAATAGATACTGTCATCTCTTTGTCCATTGGACACAGGGATGCACATTTACAGTACAGGAGAGGTCACAGGTCGGTTTGAATAGGTAGGCAATGTCTTTCCCAACTGCTCTTGTGGGTGGTCTCCTCTGGATTCCCGCCGCATACATAATGTACAGTAAATACAGTTTATATCTATATTCTGCTCCTGCACATAACTATCCGCAAGAACATGCAATGTTTCTCAAACCAACACCGGAATGTTACCCTTAAAATACCCTTCAGCTGGATACCAAACACCACCTTATAACCTTGTTCTGTCCTCCTATTCTGTAAATGTGAATCCCTTTGTTCTGAAACCATTTAAACTGCTGTGCAGGGAGGCTATGTGTACATTGTGCACTATTTGGATTAAATATGTAATGTGTTTTGATAGCTTTCCATGCGTTCACAAACTCTACCGTAAATACCCATACCACGCGCTAATGCGCAGGACCGCGGGAGCGACCATACTCAAATAGCGAATATGTGCACGCACGACAGAACAAGTACACGCGCGGAGGCCATCTGTGTGTAGTTTGTACGTGATGTGTGTACTGCATTATTTTTCGACTTTGACAGTATGTACTCAGCTTTTGTTTATGAATCATTAATTTCAGTGAAGATAGCCTCTATGGTCAGTAAAACACTTCAATGTCCCAACTTCATATAGTCCTGTATAAACAACCAAATACTCCACAAAAAAGCACTTTCTTCCTCGCTGGACATTCTGATGGCATAAAGTACGTACGATAAGTATTTTGTTTAATGTTACCACTGACAGAGTTAGAGTAAGTATATTTAGGTCCAGTCAGACTCGTTTAGTGACTCTACGATGCCCTTCTCCAAAGAAAGTTCTTCAACTTAATTTCCTTTATTGTAATATGATCGTTTAAAAAGTACTCATACAGTAGCTCACAAACTAACAAACAGCTAAGCCAAAATGAAACATACAAACAACACGATTAATAACATGTACAGTATTAAACAACATTTTTAACTGCTATTCTGAACATTATTTAAGATGAGCGTGTCAAATTTTACAGTGGGCTGCATAAAACAATCCTGTTTTACAGATAGTGCTGAAGCACTGTTCTATGTTATAGCTCAGTGAGCAAAAATAAGTGCATCTGATGGGGCCATTTTGAGAATGATTTAAGTGCCTTCCATAATCTAATAAAAGCTTGGTTTAAAGGAATGGAATAAAATGGAATAACGTGCTGAAAAACAAAATTAGCTTTAAAGTAAAAATCTTTAAAACCATTTGTCATCTCATATACACAGAAGGGTTGAATATTTCCACTTAAGTAAGCAAGACCTTAACAACATGATTTAATTTATGTAACAACATAATGGCTATCTTTTTGCAGACAAAAGTGTGTCTCTTACAAACAATGAGATAAAAATAAATAGACCTAGCTCAAGATTTATGTTGTATTCAATACTGGACTATAGAAAAAACTTCACCATTCATTTACATCAACAAAAAGTAGTAATTCCCCCCTCCCCCATTCATAAGCTTACAAGCTATAGATGGAGGAGGCATGACATGTAAAACTGATACTAGATGATCAACCTATAATGCGTGTTTTCTAAATAAGATAATAAATAATAGTCAAAACTGTTCAGGGATCCTGCCATAGAAAAAAGGAATTCTGTAGAGCTCTCTTTGACTGCATGTACCCTAAACATTTATGTCAAATGTGGTTGATTTAAATATGAAGGCTGATAAGTCTAAAGTGGCACTAAAGATCCCTCCCAAAATGAACATATAGTCAATAGATCCCAAAATGAACATATAGTCAATAGATCCCAAAATGAACATATAGTCAATAGATCCCAAAATGAGCATATAGTCAATAGATCCCAAAATGAACATATAGTCAATAGCAATAAGTTTTTAGAAACAAGTAGAGCCAAAGGGAGAAGAGGTGCGAGACAAACAGAGAAAGCAACTAGTGTAGTCAAGGAGACAGCAGCAGTAAGGTATATGTGAGTAACATTATGTAATTTGATGTAGTAACTTCAGATGTGCAGTGGACAGTTGTCGGGTTTTGTGTTTTGGATCTGGATCCCCACTCGTCTTTTAAATCTGGATTGGTTTTGCCAAAACCACCCTTTCAGGTTTTGGATGATTTAAAAACAACAACATAAAAACAGCTAAAATCACAGGATTTGGGGTCATTTTGATCCTACGGTATTAATAACCTCAATAACATTAATTTCCACTCATTTCCAGTCTATTCTGAACACCTCACAATATTGTTTTTAGGCCAAAAGGATGCACCGAGGTAGCTGGATGACTAAGCTAAGTGACACAAGTGGGCGGCACAAACACCTGGCCCATCCAGAAGTGGCACTGCAGTGGCAGACAGGATGGTAGTTTTAAAAACTAGTACCCAAAGAGCATACATACTGCAAAGAAAGAAGAAAAAAAAATAAGAATTTACTTACCGATAATTCTATTTCTCGTAGTCCGTAGTGGATGCTGGGGACTCCGTAAGGACCATGGGGATTAGCGGCTCCGCAGGAGACTGGGCACATCTAAAGAAAGCTTTAGGACTATCTGGTGTGCACTGGCTCCTCTCCCTATGACCCTCCTCCAAGCCTCAGTTAGGATACTGTGCCCGGACGAGCGTACACAATAAGGAAGGATCTTGAATCCCGGGTAAGACTCATACCAGCCACACCAATCACACCGTACAACTTGTGATCTGAACCCAGTTAACAGCATGATAACAGAGGAGCCTCTAGAAAAGATGGCTCACTACAGCAATAACCCGATTTTTTGGTAACAATAACTATGTACCAGTATTGCAGACAATCCGCACTTGGGATGGGCGCCCAGCATCCACTACGGACTACGAGAAATAGAATTATCGGTAAGTAAATTCTTATTTTCTCTAACGTCCTAAGTGGATGCTGGGGACTCCTTAAGGACCATGGGGATTATACCAAAGCTCCCAAACGGGCGGGAGAGTGCGGATGACTCTGCAGCACCAAATGAGAGAACTCCAGGTCCTCCTCAGCCAGGGAATCAATTTTGTAGAATTTTACAAACGTATTTGCTCCTGACCAAGTAGCTGCTCGGCAAAGTTGTAAAGCCGAGACCCCTCGGGCAGCCGCCCAAGATGAGCCCACCTTCCTTGTGGAGTGGGCATTTACAGATTTTTGGCTGTGGCAGGCCTGCCACAGAATGTGCAAGCTGAACTGTACTACAAATCCAACGAGCAATAGTCTGCTTAGAAGCAGGAGCACCCAGCTTGTTGGGTGCATACAGGATAAACAGCGAGTCAGTTTTCCTGACTCCAGCCGTCCTGGAAACATATATTTTCAGGGCCCTGACAACGTCTAGCAACTTGGAGTCCTCCAAGTCCCTAGTAGCCGCAGGCACCACAATAGGTTGGTTCAGGTGAAACGCTGAAACCACCTTAGGGAGAAACTGAGGACGAGTCCTCAATTCCGCCCTGTCCGAATGGAAAATCAGATAAGGGCTTTTACAGGATAAAGCCGCCAATTATGACACGCGCCTGGCCCAGGCCAGGGCCAACAGCATGACCACTTTCCATGTGAGATATTTTAACTCCACAGATTTAAGTGGTTCAAACCAATGTGACTTTTGGAACCCAAAAACTACATTGAGATCCCAAAGTGCCACTGGAGGCACAAAAGGAGGCTGTATATGCAGTACCCCTTTTACAAACGTCTGAACTTCAGGGACTGAAGTCTTGGAACAGACGGGGTCCTTGCTGGAGCAGGTCCCTTCTTAGAGGTAGAGGCCACGGATCCTCCGTGAGCATCTCTTGAAGTTCCGGTTACCAAGTCCTTCTTGGCCAATCCGGAGCCACGAATATAGTGCTTACTCCTCTCCATCTTATCAATCTCAGTACCTTGGGTATGAGAGGCAGAGGAGGGAACACATACACTGACTGGTACACCCACGGTGTTACCAGAGCGTCTACAGCTATTGCCTGAGGGTCCCTTGACCTGGCGCAATACCTGTCGAGTTTTTCCCAACGGTTTATAATCATGTGGAAGACTTCTGGGTGAAGTCCCCACTCTCCCGGGTGGAGGTCGTGCTGAGGAAGTCTGCTTCCCAGTTGTCCACTCCCGGAATGAATACTGCTGACAGTGCTATCACATGATTTTTCGCCCAGCGAAGAATCCTTGCAGCTTCTGCCATTGCCCTCCTGCTTCTTGTGCCACCCTGTCTGTTTACGTGGGTGACTGCCGTGATGTTGTCCGACTGGATCAACACCGGCTGACCTTGAAGCAGAGGTCTTGCTAAGCTTAGAGCATTGTAAATGGCCCTTAGCTTCAGGATATTTATGTGAAGTGATGTCTCCAGGCTTGACCATAAGCCCTGGATATTCCTTCCCTGTGTGACTGCTCCCCAGCCTCGCAGGCTGGCATCCGTGGTCACCAGGACCCAGTCCTGAATGCCGAATCTGCGGCCCTCTAGAAGATGAGCACTCTGCAACCACCACAGGAGGGACACCCTTGTCCTTGGTGACAGGGTTATCCGCTGATGCATCTGAAGATGCGACCCGGACCATTTGTCCAGCAGGTCCCACTGGAAAGTTCTTGCGTGGAATCTGCCGAATGGGATTGCTTCGTAGGAAGCCACCATTTTACCCAGAACCCTTGTGCATTGATGCACTGAGACTTGGCTCGGTTTTAGGAGGTTCCTGACTAGCTCGGATAACTCCCTGGCTTTCTCCTCCGGGAGAAACACCTTTTTCTGGACTGTGTCCAGGATCATCCCTAGGAACAGAAGACAAGTCGTCGGAACCAGGTGCGATTTTGGAATATTGAGAATCCAATCGTGCTGCCGCAACACTACCTGAGATAGTGCTACACCGACCTCCAACTGTTCCCTGGATCTTACCCTTATCAGGGAATCGTCCAAGTAAGGGATAACTAAAATTCCCTTCCTTCGAAGGAATATCATCATTTCGGCCATTACCTTGGTAAAGACCCGGGGTGCCGTGGACCATCCATACGGCAGCGTCTGAACTGATAGTGACAGTTCTGTACCATAAACCTGAGGTACCCTTCATGAGAAGGGTAAATTTTGACATGAAGGTAAGCATCCTTGATGTCCCGAGACATCATGTAGTCCCCTTCTTCCAAGTTCGCAATCACTGCTCTGAGTGACTCAATCTTGAATTTGAACCTCTGTATGTAAGTGTTCAAAGATTTTAGATTTAGAATCAGTCTCACCGAGCCGTCCGGCTTCGGTACCACAACAATGTGGAATAATACCCCGTTCCCTGTTGCAGGAGGGGAACCTTGATTATCACCTGCTGGGAATACAGCTTGTGAATGGCTTCCAAAACTGTCTCCCTGTCAGAAGGAGACATCGGTAAAGCCGACTTTAGGAAACGGCGAGGGGGAGACGTCTCGAATTCTAATTTGTACCCCTGAGATATCACCTGAAGGATCCAGGGGTCTACTTGCGAGTGAGCCCACTGCGCGCTGAAATTCATTGAGACGGGCCCCCCACCGTGCCTGATTCTGCTTGTAAAGCCGCAGCGTCATACTGAGGGCTTGGCAGAGGCGGGAGAGGGTTTCTGTTCCTGGGAACTGGCTGATTTCTGCAGCCTTTTTCCTCTCCCTCTGTCACGGGGCAGAAATGAGGAACCTTTTGCCCGCTTGTCCACGAAAAGACTGCGCCTGATAATACGGCGTCTTCTCATGTTGAGAGGCGACCTGGGGTACAAACGTGGATTTCCCAGCTGTTGCCGTGGCCACCAGGTCTGAAAGACCGACCCCAAATAACTCCTCCCTTTTATAAGGCAATACTTCCAAATGCCGTTTGGAATACGCATCACCTGACCACTGACGTGTCCATAACCTTCTACTGGTAGAAATGGACAACGCACTTAGACTTGATGCCAGTCGGCAAATATTCAGCTGTGCATCACGCATATATAGAAATGCATCTTTTAAATGCTCTATAGGCAAAAATATACTGTCCCTATCTAGGGTATCAATATTTTTAGTCAGGGAATCCGACCACGCCAACCCAGCACTGCACATCCAGGCTGAGGCGATTGCTGGTCGCAGTATAACACCAGTATGTGTGTAAATACATTTTAGGATACCCTCCTGCTTTCTATCAGCAGGATCCTTAAGGGCGGCCATCTCAGGAGAGGGTAGAGCCCTTACAAGCGTGTGAGCGCTTTATCCACCCTAGGGGGTGTTTCCCAACGCACCCTAACCTCTGGCGGGAAAGGATATAATGCCAATAACATTTTAGAAATTATCAGTTGTTATCGGGGGAAAACCACGCATCATCACACACCTCATTTAATTTCTCAGATTCAGGAAAACTACAGGTAGTTTTTCCTCACCGAACATAATACCCCTTTTTGGTGGTACTCGTATTATCAGAAATGTGTAAAACATTTTTCATTGCCTCAATCATGTAACGTGTGGCCCTACTGGAAGTCACATTTGTCTCTTCACCGTCGACACTGGAGTCAGTATCCGTGTCAGCGTCTATATCTGCCATCTGAGGTAACGGGCGCTTTAGAGCCCCTGACGGCCTATGAGACGTCTGGACAGGCCCAAGCTGAGTAGCCGGCTGTCTCATGTCAACCACTGTCTTTTATACAGAGCTGACACTGTCACGTAATTCCTTCCAACAGTTCATCCACTCAGGTGTCGACCCCCTAGGGGGTGACATCACTATTACAGGCAATCTGCTCCGTCTCCACATCCTTTTTCTCCTCATACATGTCGACACAAACGTACCGACATACGGCACACACACAGGGAATGCTGATAGAGGACAGGACCCCACTAGCCCTTTGGGGAGACAGAGGGAGAGTTTGCCAGCACACACCAGAGCGCTATATATATACAGGGATAACCTTATACAAGTGTTTTTCCCCTTATAGCTGCTGTATCTTTAATACTGCGCGTAATTAGTGCCCCCACTCTCTTTTTTAACCCTTTCTGTAGTGTAGTGACTGCAGGGGAGAGACAGGGAGCTTCCCTCCAACGGAGCTGTGAGGGAAAATGGCGCCAGTGTGCTGAGGAGATAGGCTCCGCCCCCTTATCGGCGGCCTTATCTCCCGTTTTTCTATGTATTCTGGCAGGGGTTAAATGCATCCATATAGCCCAGGAGCTATATGTGATGCATTTTTTGCCATCCAAGGTGTTTTTTATTGCGTCTCAGGGCGCCCCCCCCCCAGCGCCCTGCACCCTCAGTGACCGGAGTGTGAAGTGTGCTGAGAGCAATGGCGCACAGCTGCAGTGCTGTGCGCTACCTTGTTGAAGACAGGACGTCTTCTGCCGCCGATTTTCCGGACCTCTTCTGCCTTCTGGCTCTGTAAGGGGGCCGGCGGCGCGGCTCTGGGACCCATCCAGGCTGGGCCTGTGATCGTCCCTCTGGAGCTAATGTCCAGTAGCCTAAGAAGCCCAATCCACTCTGCACGCAGGTGAGTTCGCTTCTTCTCCCCTTAGTCCCTCGATGCAGTGAGCCTGTTGCCAGCAGGTCTCACTGAAAATAAAAAACCTAAACTAAAACTTTCACTAAGAAGCTCAGGAGAGCCCCTAGTGTGCACCCTTCTCGTTCGGGCACAAAGATCTAACTGAGGCTTGGAGGAGGGTCATAGGGGGAGGAGCCAGTGCACACCAGATAGTCCTAAAGGTTTCTTTAGATGTGCCCAGTCTCCTGCGGAGCCGCTATTCCCCATGGTCCTTACGGAGTCCCCAGCATCCACTTAGGACGTTAGAGAAAGAGGTGTTGCACCCACCCTTATTTTGTATTAACAGAAGATGCACACTTTAACAAACCAATCACTTCAGCGTCAGGGTCTGCCACACAACTGTGGCTGAAATGATTGGTTTGTTTGGGTCCCCACAAAAAAAGAAACAATTAATTCACCAACCAAAAAAGCAGCAATCTCTCCTTGCACAAACTGGCTCTACAGAGGCAAGATGTCGTCGTCATCCTCAGATTCCTCACCCCTTTCAGTGTGTACATCCTTATCCTTACAGAGTATTAATTCGTCACCACTGGAATCCATCATCACAGGTCCCTGTGTACTTTCTGGAGGCAATTGCTGGTAAATGTCTTCCTGGAGGAATTTAGAATTCATTTTGATGAATATCATCTTCTCCACATTTTGTGGAAGTAACCTCCTACACCGATCACTGACAAGGTTACTGGATGCACTAAACACTCTTTTGGAGTACTCACTGCAATGGGAGCAAGTTAGGTAAAACGGGTCAACTACGGTATGCCGGCGCTCGAGATCCCGGCACCGGGATCCCAACCGTTGGTATATCAGCAGCGGGGAGAGCGCAAAAGAGGCCCTTGTGAGCTCGCTCCGCTCGCCACGCTGCAGGCATGGTATTCTCCCTCCAGGGGTGTCGTGGACACCCCAAGAGGGAAAATAGTTGTTGGTATGCCGGCGCCGGTATGTTGAGCACCGGGATCTCGACAGCCTGCGTATCAAGTGCCACCCAGGTAAAATAAAGTCAGTTTGTACAAGGGCCTCCAAATTGCCTCTTTTTCCTGCCAGTAAAGATACGGACTGTCTGACATGCCTACTTGGATGATGTCACCCATATAATCCTCCATCAGTCTTTCAATAGTGAAAGCATCATATGCAATGACAGTAGACATGTCAGTAATTGGTGGCAGCTGACTGCCCTGCATCAACTGTTAAGCGCAACGGAATTTGCTGCGCTATATAAGAAACTGTTAATAAATAATAAATAAATAATAATCACCGCCAGCAGATGGGCTAGGAAATTTTATAATTTTCCTCACAGCCCCAGTTGCGGGAGAAAATGAAAGAGGAGCTGTTGACGGGTCACATTCTGCTTGAGTTGACAATTTTCTCACCAGCAGGTCTTTGAACCTCTGCAGACTTGTGTCTGCTGGAAAGAGAGATACAACGTAGGCTTTAAACCTAGGATCAAGCATGGTGGCCAAAATGTAGTGCTACGATTTCAACAGATTGACCACCCTTGAATCCTGGCAAAGCGAATGAAGGGCTACATCCATAAGTCTCACATACTTAGTGGAATCGCTCCGTCTTAGCTCCTCCTTCAATTTCTACAGCTGCTTCTGCTAAAGCCTGATGAGGGGAATGACCTGACTCAAGCTGGCAGCGACTGAACTGACTTCACGTGTGGAAAGTTTGAAAGGTTGGAGAACCTTGCACAACACAGAAATCATTCTCCACTGCGCTTGAGTCAGGTACATTCCCCCTTCTTTGCCTATATCGTAGGTGGATGTATAGGCTTGAATGGCCTTTTGCTGCTCCTCCATCCTCTAAAGCATATAGAGTGTTGAATTCCACTTCGTTACCACCTCTTGCTTCAGGTGATGGATGGGCAGGTTCAGGAGTGTTTGCTGGCGATCCAGTCTTCGGCATGCAGTGGTTGAATGTCGAAACAAACAAACCACATCACCATCAGACTCATTGTCAACTTCCTCCTCAGCGCCACTATACCAATATCTTCCTCATCCCGGTGTACGTCTACAATGACATCCTCAATCTCAATATCAGCAACTGGACTGGTGGTGCTCTTCCCAGCACTTGCAGGGGGCGTGAAAATGGTGGTAAGAGCCTCCTCTTTCCATACAGTCTTGGGAAGGTCAGGCCAAGACATCGTAACCCTGGGACACACTTGGACTCTCCTTGGGGATTTGTGATATCTCTGAACGCACAGCTGTCTTTTCCTGTGCTTTAACAAGCTCAATTTTATTTTTTTCATTTTTTCAAGAGGGAGGAGGGCTTCCATCCTCATGTGAAGATGAGCCACCAGTCATGAACATAGGCCAAGGCCTTAGCCTTTCCTTGCCACTTTGTGTTGTGAATGGCATATCGCCAATTTTACATTTCTCGTCAGATAATTTTTATTTTTTTGTGATTATTAACTTTTGCTTCTTGGATTTTACATGTCCTCTATGACATTGGGCATTGGCCTTAGCAGACGACGTTAATGGAATTGCATTGTCAATGTCATGACTGGTGGCAGCAGCAGCAGCTTCTACTGGGAACTGGAAGTGGTTCCTGATATTCCACTATTTTTTCCTCGAAATCGTTGTTCTCCATTTCACAGGACAGCACACAGAACAGTGTCCCTTTATTTTCACAGCACCCCTGTATTCTTACAGAATACAGGACCAGTGTACTTTATTTTAACAACTGTATCCTTGAATTTTTACAGCATACATGGCCAGTGTAATGTTATTTTAACAGCAGCACCCCTATATTTTACAGCATACAGGAGCAGTGTGCGTTTAATTTTTAACAACTGCACCCCTGAAGTTTTACAGCATACAGGGCCAGTGTAATGTTATTTTAACAGCAGCACCCTTATATTTTACAGCATACAGGTTGACAGCCACACTCATGTACAGCTGAAGCACACGTAACAGCCAGGACAGCACCCCTAACACCGCACAGGTACACCACAGTGACTGCACCAGCACCCCTAAAGATCACACACGAACCCCACCTGACGCCACCACCCACAGAGAGACCGAGGTCCGTCTCTCTCACTCTCCAAGTCCGGAGTGAAAATGGTGGCGACTTGCGGCTGTTTATATGGAATCCAAAACCCATGAGAATTCGACAGCGGGATGATGTTTTGCCTCGTTCTGGTTTCCGAGTCTGGCGGGAAGTCCTGAGCTGGACTCTGATCCAGGCTCAGAACGGGATGTTCGGGGGGGTCCATTTCTCTGTGAACCGAACCCGCTCAACTCTAGTAAGAACCACTTCATGCATTTAAATATTTTTAGGAAGACATTTAGGACCTCATCAGGCAAGGTTTTTATATAAGTTCACCATTTTTTTGAATCAAATACAGTCGAACCTGGTTAAGTGGGATCACAAGGGACAGCACGTATGTCTCACTTAAAGGAGTATCTCACTTATCCAGGTTCAAGAAGTCTTTGTCTCACTTATAGAGGTTTTCACTTATGCAGATTTAAACAGTATACCCTGGTAAGTCCAGGTACAGGGTACTAAAGTGGGGTATCATATAGAGACTTGTCAAAACCTGTACCAATCTCACCTAAAGGGTAGAATTCAATTGTTTGAAAAGTCGGTTGGGTGTCTATTAGATAGGAAAAAAACAGACTCCCAACTGACTTTTCAAACAATTTAATTCCACCCAAAGAGTCCTAACAGTAATTGTCTCAGTTATAGAGGTGATTATTCCTAATAATCAAGAAAAATCAGTCTCCGTTAAAGAGGTTTAACAGTCTCACTAACAGTGGTTTTTTGGCACAATTAGTCCCAGTAATAGTGGTTTCCCACTTATCCAGGTTTGACTGTATATATCAAATGTGGCTATTCTGTGCTCATAGCATAATACATCTAGAAGCATTCAATAAATCTAGTGATGGGACACCCTAAATAATTTAAAATTACAAATAGCCAATTTGGCCACTGTGACCAGCACCACCGTACATAGGAATACTGAGGTGATATGTGCAGAAGACTGGCAATGTGCAAAATCAGCAAAAAGTATGGCCTATATATCCAGGCTCAATGAAAGCTGAATAATATTATTCACATAATTAAATACTTTATACGATAAACACACAATTTTACTGCAGTACCACAAATTATGAGCTAATTGCCTGTGATTGACATTTAATACATGCCCCAACTCTATCATTTCTACTTTTATACTCATACTGAGGGCAATATTTACTTAAGGTTGATATTCATTGATTCCAAATTGATGAAATCGACCTTAATAGATGTTTCCGGGGCCAAAACACATTCACTGACCGATTATTTTTTTATTTAAATTTTAAAAATGTTAGTAAATGTGTGTTTTAGCCCTGGAAATATAACAGCGATACAGATCTATTTATAACAACATGAAAATCAATTTGCATCAACCTTTAGTAAATATAACCCTTATACTCAGACCGTCTTATATGCCCATCAGTCCACCCCACCCCCCTTAATTTAACTTTGCCACTGAGGCCCATGCAGAGAGGTGGGACAGCAGACTTTTCTCCTCCAGCCCTCACTGTAGCACACTGACCTCCCCGCATTGTGCAGAGGAGGAAACACTCCCCCCCCAGCCAGCATCATAACCCAGCCGGGAGCCAGCCAGATGCTGTGCCACATCTGGCAGGCATGCAGAGGGTCGGCAATTCTTGTCACGGTTTCTGTATTATCTGAAAATCTAAACAGCTGTATTATGATCCTGATTTCTGAAAAGTGCCCTGAGATTTTGGAGAAAAGCACTAATGTATGTAAATAAAGTAATTACTGTAAAAATGAAACATACAGTAAAACCACGGTGATCAAATTATCAAAAAAATTAGAGCATGTATACATAACTTTACATTTTTAACAAATCCTTTGATTAACAGAAAAAAACCCCACAAACAAAACAAAAAAATTAATAAAATAAATTAATGCTTTAAACAAAGCAAACAATAATAAAGGTAATCTAAAGTTTCCTGCTATGTTGATACATAGATATAGGTTCCCTGTACTAGTATAAAACAAAGACACAGCAAACTTTAAAACAAATTCTCTTGAGGTGACATCGCCTGTCCTTGATTAAAGTTTACGCGAGCTAGCTGGGACCATCGCAGATGCAGTTGATGAGCATCTTATTTGGACGCACACAGAGCTGTGATTTTCATCCACTTTACTAATCAGCAAGTGGCGATTAGCAGCTAATGCTGCGGTGATGGATGAGAAATGACAGCTACAGGCTGATTAAAACTAGGGAGAGGTTGTTCAGTAGTTGCCCAGTGAGAGCACTGAAGAATATACACTGCATAACAAAGGTGACTATGATACCAGAAACAAGAGCAATTACTAGATCGTTTCTAGATTGCAGATCTCTCTTCACTGCTGGAATGGCAGCCAGTAAAACCAGATACAAGGAGCTAGATGAAGTGATAAAAATAAAACCAGTAATAAATATGTATGCGATTTATCACTTTTCATTAGAAATGTTTTTTTTAAGAAAGTGACCTGTAGCAATTAACTACACTGAGCAAAGGGGATTGCAGCAATAAAGTAAGTCACAAAATAACCATGTATCAGATTTTTTTTCATAATATATATATATTCTTGATGATCGCACATTTATTTATTTGATATATTTACTAATTGTGATTTGTATGTTTTTGGATTGTGGAGGAAAACTGAAGCACTCATATGAAACCACACACACAGGGAGAACACACAAACTCAACACAGTAAGAAGGGAAATGAGGAGTTGTTTTGATCTGCATGGAACTGGAATCATATACTGCACTGTCAAAAGTTTGTACTAAAGCCCAGGAAGTAGTAACCATGCTAAGTACACACCTAATTGACTGACCGACCCGAGCATTGATTTGGCAAGCTATACACACTTACCAATTAGCCGCTTGATATGTCTGGGCAGACATAACTGCGGTTCCTGCGGACAGCCACTGGTTGATCAGTTGGCCACCTAAACACACAGGCAGATGTAGGATATATCCGAGAGATACAGATGTAGCCACGTACATCTTTGTTGCGATGCATATGCACAGGCATTGTGGCAAGCTGCATGATACGCCTGCTGTGACTAGTTGCAGCCAGCATTCGTCCCATAGGAATAAATGGGCACATGTGTGCCACACATTCGTGAAAACACAAGTCACGCCATACATGTCGCGATGCATATGCCTTGCAGCAAGGAAGAGCGTGGCTTCTGCCGTGCTGTACACATTAAACAAAAAAAAAAAGAAGGAAGACTTATTTTTTGGCGCACTCTTGAAGGATTAGTAGACAGCAATATGCTGTATTCTTTAAAACATAACTTTTATTATATTACATTAAAATAATGTCTCCTAACTTACACATAAATATTTAATTAAAATTGATATGGGTGGTAGGCAAGGCAGATAAGTGTAATTTCACTTATTTCTAATGTCACTGCCCTAACTTGGGCACTCTGTAGCGGGAGAGTTATAGTAGTTGTCCAAAACTGGACTAGGCTCCGTGCAATCTAAATTCTTCACGCTATTAATATCTGGTGCGTTAGCTATCCATATGATGCATTAAATAGTGCATTTAGATTTGTAATGACCTAGGTGGCTAAGAAAGAAGAAAAAAAGGAGAATAATAAAAGAAAGAGTGAATCTGCTGTCACCGTTAGACTGGAGTTGTGGTAAGTGACCTACTGAACCGAGTATTCCCTGGGGGTCCCCCACAAGGTACTGGCTCGGCCTTATACTGTGTAGCTTCCAAGATCAAACGGGATTGGGCATGAGCAATGAGGTATGATCGTAGGGTTCCTAAATTCGCCTAACCACTCCTCCTGAATCGTTGATGAGAGTTCACGGAAAAAGATTTATGGGCCCTACACACTGGCCGACATGACTGCACGATATGAACAATCTCGTTCATTAATGAATGAGATAACGTTCATATCGTGCAGTGTGGAGGCTCCAGCAAAGAACGATGCGCGGCCCCGCGCTCGTTCATCGCTGGTCCCCCGTCGGCTGTACATGCAGGCCAATATGGACGATCTCATCCATATTTGCCTGCACTTCAATGGAGACGGGTGACGGGGGGAGTGAAGAAACTTCACTCCCCCCGTCACTGCCCTTCCGCCGCCGGGTCACCCGTCGGCCGTATCCGCCGTCGGGCAGCTCGGTGGCGGATCGGCCAGCGTGTAGGGCCTATTAGAGCGAGTGAGAGGCAGATCTTAAGTTGACATTAGGACAATGGGTGATATCCCACCAGTTGGAAAACTGCCGTGGGAAAAAGTGAGTCCACTGAATCACCAATGAGAGTCCTGAAATTATGAAAACAAAGGTAAGTCAGAGAGAGCGTCACCTGAGAATATGCAGTATATTGTTTGAATCACATATGGGGTACATATAAAAACGCCCCTACATTGTTAATCCACGTTGCTGAATGTTCAGAACAAATGGTGCTATTCTTGTTCACTAATCCGTTTAGGCTAGAGTTATTTCTTGTGCCGTATCATCCCAATAAGAGGCGACAGCTTATGTGTGCAATAGTTTTTCTGATAAGGGTTTCATGCGATAAATTTGTAGATGTTACTATCGCATAGAATATTTCAACAGGGATGCAGCAGCCTGTTCATACAATGTATCAGGATAATAATTACAATTTTGTCTAGCTCTGACTCAGATGTTCCAAATAAGGTATCAACCTCACAATTACAATTTTTCTCTGGCTGTTTAACACTTGCTTTAAACAAAGTAACAAACTCTCAGATATATTAATATAGCTGTGACTTAAAAGATACAAATCATGGCCATATGCAGCTGCTTATCTATATTTAGCAATCGCATCAAATGTCACTATTACAGGTAAACCCTGAGAGCGTATAAATCATCAGGTCGATATACACATGTATATTCACAATTTACTTATTCCAGCATGATACTACGTATACTGGTTATTAACTCTTCAAACCTTGAACATTAATTGCACTGTGGTAGCAGGGTAGTCGTAGAATATAATACTGAGGTCACTGCGTTCTCAGGTTACAACCTGAGAGAGTAAACACCTGGTGCTCATGAGATGCCTGGCTCCCACTTTATGGCCCCCGGGTGCACGGATCCTGCACCCACACTCCGGGTCCTGCCTACTGACCTGGTGGCATAGGCAGGTCCATCAGTGGCTCCCAGATGCAGAGGCAGGTACTGCAGCGGCAGTAGTGGCTGCATGAGGAGGAAATGGTGATAAGAGGGGACAGGGGAGAGTGCCGGTGCCGGGATATAAAGAGTGAGTACATATGTGGATTTACCTGTATATGATCACATGTTACTGGGTGTGTGTGTGGGGGGAAATATATATATATATATATATACACACGGGTCGAGTATCCCTTATCCAAAATCCCACATTTTTGGTTCTCCTATGAGATAATTACACATATGTAGATATATTATATATCTATATAATATATCTATATACACACATAGTATATAATATATATGTCATTATCTCAGTAGGGGACCCAAAAATGTGGGATTTTGAATTTTGGATAAGGGATACTCAACCTGTATATATATATATATATATATATATATATATATATATATATATGTATATATGGCTGTGTGTATATGTATATATGTGGCTGTGTGCATATATGTGGTTATGTGTGCGGGGGAGGGGGCATCATTGTCTCGCCTGCCCCGGGCATCTGGTATGTACTTACGCCCCTGGCCTTCCTTAATGTGTAAAAAGAGGGACTCTGCCTGCCGTACTGTGTAAAAAGGGGGCTCTGCCTGTCGTACTGTGTAAAAAGGGGGCTCTGCCTGTCGAACTGTGTAAAAAGGGGGCTCTGCCTGTCGAACTGTGTAAAAAGGGGGCTCTGCCTGTCGAACTGTGTAAAAAGGGGGCTGTCTGCTGTACTGTGTAAAAAGGGGGCTGTCTGCTGTACTGTGTAAAAAGGGGGCTGTCTGCTGTACTGTGTAAAAAGGGGGCTGTCTGCTGTACTGTGTAAAAAGGGGGCTGTCTGCTGTACTGTGTAAAAATAAGAATTTACTTACCGATAATTCTATTTCTCGTAGTCCGTAGTGGATGCTGGGGACTCCGTCAGGACCATGGGGTTTAGCGGCTCCGCAGGAGACAGGGCACAATAATAAAAGCTTTAGGATCAGGTGGTGTGCACTGGCTCCTCCCCCTATGACCCTCCTCCAAGCCTCAGTTAGGATACTGTGCCCGGACGAGCGTGCATAATAAGGAAGGATATTGAATCCTGGGTAAGACTCATACCAGCCACACCAATCACACCGTACAACCTGTGATCTGAACCCAGTTAACAGTATGATAACAACGAAGGAGCCTCTGAAAAGATGGCTCACAACAAGAATAACCCGATTTTTGTAACAATAACTATGTACAAGAATTGCAGACAATCCGCACTTGGGATGGGCGCCCAGCATCCACTACGGACTACGAGAAATAGAATTATCGGTAAGTAAATTCTTATTTTCTCTAACGTCCTAAGTGGATGCTGGGGACTCCGTCAGGACCATGGGGATTATACCAAAGCTCCCAAACGGGCGGGAGAGTGCGGATGACTCTGCAGCACCGAATGAGAGAACTCCAGGTCCTCCTCAGTCAGGGTGTGCCCCTGACCAAGTAGCAGCTCGGCAAAGTTGTAAAGCCGAGACCCCTCGGGCAGCCGCCCAAGATGAGCCCACTTCCTTGTGGAATGGGCTTTTACTGATTTTGGCTGTGGCAAGCCTGCCACAGAATGTGCAAGCTGAATTGTACTACAAATCCAGCGAGCAATCGTCTGCTTAGAAGCAGGAACACCCATCTTGTTGGGTGCATACAGGCTAAACAGCGAGTCAGATTTTCTGACTCCAGTCGTCCTGGAAACATATATTTTCAGGGCCCTGACAACGTCAAGTAACTTGGAGTCCTCCAAGTCCCTAGTAGCCGCAGGTACCACAATAGGTTGGTTCATGTGAAAAACAGAAAACACCTTAAGGAGAAATTGAGGACGAGTCCTCAATTCTGCCCTGTCAGAATGAAAAATTAAGTAAGGGCTTTTATATGATAAAGCCGCCCATTCTGACACACGCCTGGCTAAAGCCAGGGCTAATAGAATCTTCACCTTCCATGTGAAATATTTTAATTCCACAGTGGTGAGTGGATCAAACCAATGTGACTTTAGGAAACTCAAAACAACATTGAGATCCCAAGGTGCCACTGGGGGCACAAAAGGAGGCTGTATATGCAGTACCCCTTTTACAAACGTCTGAACTTCAGGCACTGAAGCCAGTTCTTTCTGGAAGAAATTTGACAGGGTCGAAATTTGAACCTTAATGGACCCTAATTTTAGGCCCATAGACAGTCCTGTTTTCAGGAAATGTAGGAAAACGACCCAGTTGGAATTCCTCTGTAGGGACCTTCTTGGCCTCACACCACGCAACATATTTTCGCCAAATGCGGTGAAAATGTTTTCCGGTTACATCCTTCCTGGCTTCGACCAGGGTAGGGATGACTTCATCTGGAATGCCCTTTCAGGATCCGGCGTTCAACTGCCATGCCATCAAACGCAGCCGCGGTAAGTCTTGGAACAGACAAGGCCCCTGCTGGAGCAGGTCCTTTCTTAAAGGTAGAGGCCACGGTTCTTCCGTGAGCATCTCTTGAAGTTCCGGGTACCAAGTCCTTCTTGACCCATCCGGAACCACGAGTATCGTTCTTACTCATCTCCTTCTTATGATTCTCAGTACTTTTGGTATGAGATGCATAGGAGGGAACACATACCCTGACTGGTACACCCACAGTGTTACCAGAGCGTCCACCACTATTGCCTGAGGGTCCCTTGACCTGGCGCAATATTTGTCTAGTTTTTTGTTCAGGCGGGACGCCATCATGTCCACCTTTGGTTTTTCCCAACGGTTTACAATCATGTGGAAGACTTCCCGCTGAAGTCCCCACTCTCCCGGGTGGAGGTTATGCCTGCTGAGGAAGTTTGCTTCCCAGTTTTCCACTCCCGGAATTAACACTGCTGAGAGTGTTATCACATGATTTTTCGCCCAGCGAAGAATCCTTGCAGTTTCTGCCATTTCCCTCCTGCTTCATGTGCCGCCCTGTCTGTTTACGTGGGCGACTGCCGTGATGTTGTCCCACTGGATCAATACCGGCTGACCTTGAAGCAGAGGTCTTGCTAAGCTTAGAGCCTTGTAAATTGCCCTTAGCTCCAGTATATTTATGTGGAGAGAAGTCTCCAGACTTGATCACACTCCCTGGAAATTTTTTCCTTGTGTGACTGCTCCCCAGCCACTCAGGCTGGCATCCGTGGTCACCAGGACCCAGTCCTGAATGTCGAATCTGCGGCCCTTTCATAGATGAGCACTCTGCAGCCACCGCAGAAGAAAACACCCTTGTCCTTGGAGACAGGGTTATCCGCTGATGCATCTGAAGATGCGATCCGGACCATTTTCCCAGCAGATTCCACTGAAAGGTTCTTGCGTGAAATCTACCGAATGGGATCGCTTTGTAAGAAACCACCATTTTTCACAGGACCCTTGTGCAATGATGCACTGATACTTTTCCTGGTTTTAGGAGGTTCCTGACTAGCTCGGATAACTCCCTGGTCTTCTTCTCCGGGAGAAAACATCCTTTTCTGGACTGTGTCCAGAATCATTCCTAGGAACATTAGACGTGTCGTCGGAAAAAGCTGCGATTTTGGAATATTTAGAATCCACTCGTGCTGTCGTAGAACTACTTGAGATAGTGCTACTCCGACCGCCAACTGTTCTCTGGACCTTGCCCTTATCAGGAAAGCGTCCATATTTCTTTTAGGAAGAATCATCATTTCGGCCATTACCTTGGTAAAGACCCGGGGTGCCGTGGACAATCCAAACGGCAGCGTCTGAACTGATAGTGACAGTTCTGTACCACGAACCTGAGATACCCTTGGTGAGAAGGGCAAAATTTGGACATGTAGGTAAGCGTCCCTGATATCCAGTGACACCATATCGTCCTGGTTCGCTATCACTGCTCTGAGTGACTCCATCTTGATTTGAACCCTTGTATGTAATTGTTCAAATCTTTTAGATCTCACCGAGCCGTTTGGCTTCAGTACCACAATATAGTGTGGAATAATACCCCTTCCCTTGTTGTAGGAGGGGTACTTTGATTATCACCTGCTGGGAATACAGCCTGTGAATTTTTTTCCAATACTGCCTCCCTGTCGGAGGGAGACGTTGGTAAAGCAGACTTCAGGAACTTGTGAGGGGAAGACGTCTCGAATTTCCAATGTACACCTGGGATACTACGTGTAGGATCCAGGAGTCCACTTGCGAGTGAGCCCACTGCGTGCTGAAACTCTTGAGATGACCCCCCACCGCACCTGAGTCCGCTTGTATGGCCCCAGCGTCATGCTGTGGACTTGGCAGAAGCTGTGGAGGACTTCTGTTCCTGGGAATGGGCTGCCTGCTGCAGTCTTCTTCCCTTTCCTCTAACCCTGGGCAGATATGACTGGCCTTTTGCCCGCCTGCCTTTATGGGTACGAAAGGACTGAGACTGAAAAGACTGTGTCCTTTTCTGCTGAGATGTGACTTGGGGTAACAAAAGTGGATTTTCCAGCTGTTGCCATGGCCACCAGGTCCGATGGACTGCCCCTTTATACGGCAATACTTCCCTGTGCCGTCTGGAATCTGCATCACCTGACCACTGTCGTGTCTATAAACATCGTCTGGCAGATATGGACATCACATCTACTCTTGATGCCAGAATGCAAATATCCCTCTGCGCATCTCGCATATATAGAAATGCATCCTTAAAATGCTCTATAGTCAATAAAATATTGTTCCTGTCAAGGGTATCAATATTTTCAGTCAGGAAATCCGACCAAGCCCCCCCAGCGCTGCACATCCAGGCTGAGGCGATTGCTGGTCGTAGTATAACACCAGTATGTGTGTATATACTTTTTAGGATATTTTTCAGCTTCCTATCAGCTGGCTCTTTGAGGGCGGCCGTATCTGGAGACGGTAACGCCACTTGTTTTTATAAGCGTGTGAGCGCCTTATCCACCCTAAGGTGTGTTTCCCAACTCGCCCTCACTTCTGGCGGGAAAGGGTATACCTCCAATAATTTTCTATCGGAGGAAACCCACGTATCATCACACACTTTAATTTATCTGATTCAGGAAAAACTACAAGTAGATTATTCCCACCCTACATAATACCCTTATTTGTGGTACTTGTAGTATCAGAAATATGTAACACCTCCTTCATTGCCCTTAACATGTAACGTGTGGCCCTAAAGGAAAATACGTTTGTTTCTTCACCGTCGACACTGAAGTCAGTGTTCGTGTCTGTGTCGACCAACTGAGGTAAATGGGCGTTTTTACAAGCCCCTGACGGTGTCTGAGACGCCTGGACAGGTACCAATTTGTTTGCCGGCCGTCTCATGTCGTCAACCGACCTTGCATCGTGTTGACATTATCACGTAATTCCTAAATAAGCCATCCATTCCGGTGTCGACTCCCTAGAGAGTGACATCACCAATACAGGCAATTTGCTCCGCCTCCTCACCAACATCGTCCTCCTACATGTCGACACACACGTACCGACACACAGCACACACACAGGGAATGCTCTGATAGAGGACAGGACCCCACTAGCCCTTTGGGGAGACAGAGGGAGAGTTTGCCAGCACACACCAAAAACGCTATAATTATACAGGGACAACACATATGTAATCATATCGCCAAATAAGTGCCCCCCCTCTCTGTTTTAACCCTGTTTCTGTAGTGCAGTGCAGGGGGGAGCCTGGGAGCCTTCCTCACAGCAGAGCTGAGCAGGAAAATGGCGCCGTGTGCTGAGGAGAATAGGCCCCGCCCCCTAAAACGGCGGGCTCTTCTCCCGGAGTTTGTGAGATCTGGCAGGGGTTAAATACATCCATATAGCCTCAAGGGCTATATGTGATGTATTTTAGCCATAAAAAAGGTATAATACATTGCTGCCCAGGGCGCCCCCCCCAGCGCCCTGCACCCTCAGTGACCGCTGGTATGAAGTGTGCTGACAACAATGGCGCACAGCTGCAGTGCTGTGCGCTACCTTATGAAGACTGAAAATCTTCTGCCGCCTGTTTCTGGACCTCTGGACCTCTTCAACTTCGGCATCTGCAAGGGGGGTCGGCGGCACGGCTCCGGGACGAACCCCAGGGTGAGACCTGTGTTCCGACTCCCTCTGGAGCTAATGGTGTCCAGTAGCCTAAGAAGCAAATCCATCCTGCACGCAGGTGAGTTTACTTCTCTCCCCTAAGTCCCTCGTAGCAGTGAGCCTGTTGCCAGCAGGACTCACTGAAAATAAAAAACCTAACTTAAACTTTTATTCTAAGCAGCTCAGGAGAGCCACCTAGATTGCACCCTTCTCGGCCGGGCACAAAGATCTAACTGAGGCTTGGAGGAGGGTCATAGGGGGAGGAGCCAGTGCACACCACCTGATCCTAAAGCTTTTATTATTGTGCCCTGTCTCCTGCGGAGCCGCTAAACCCCATGGTCCTGACGGAGTCCCCAGCATCCACTTAGGACGTTAGAGAAAAGGGGGCTGTCTGCTGTACTGTGTAAAAAGGGGGCTCTGTCTCATTCTAATCCATCTGGTCAGGGTCTGCTTGTGAGCAGGCCAGCCACGTTTGTGAAAACCAAACAGAACAAAGAGAGACTCTGACTTCCTGATGGAGGCAGTTCTCTTCACGTAGATACGTAGAGCCCGTACCACATTCAAAGACCGTTCTTTGGAAGACAAATCAGGAGAGGCAAAGGCCGGAACCACAATCTCATGATTAAGGTGGAAAGAAGACACCACCTTAGGTAAATACCCGGGACGTGATCTAAGAACCGCCCGATCGTGGTGAAAAATCAGATATGGTGACCTACAAAACAAGGCACCCAAATTCGACACTTGTCCAGCAGAAACCTTAAGAGAAAGCCACTTAAGGTCTGCAGATTCAAGAGGCTCAAACGGAGACCCTTGCAATGCCTCCAGAACCACAGACAAGTCCCAAGGTGACACCGGCGGGACATAATGAGGTTGAATCCGCAACACACCCTGAGTGAACGTACGCACATCAGGTAATGTTGCAATTTTTCTCTGAAATCAAACCGACAAGGCAGAAATATGTACCTTGATGGAGGCCAGACGAAGGCCCAAGTCCAGGCCTTGTTGTAGAAAGGCCAAAAATTTGGCCGTATTAAACTTGTAAGCGTCATGATTGTTAGATGTGCACCAAGCAAAGTAAGAATTACAGACCCTATGATAAATCCGAGCAGAAGCCGGTTTCCGGGCCTTCAACATGGTTTGACCACCTCAAAAAATCCTTTGGCCCCTAAGATGGAAGCTTCAAGAGCCATGCCGTCAAAGCCAATCGGGCTAAATCCTGATATACACAGGGGCCCTGAACGAGGAGATCTGGGCACTGCGGAAGTAGAAGGGGACGCCCTATCGAGAGACCCTGAAGGTCTGAGAACCAATGCCGTCTGAGCCACGCTGGAGTGATTAGAAGTAGGATTCCTCCTTCTTGCTTGAACTTCCTTATTACTCTGGGTGGGAGTGACACCGGAGGGAACACGTATAGCAGCCGAAAGTTCCATGGAATTGCCAGTGTGTCCATGAACGCTGCTTGAGTATTCCTTGTCCTTACTCCGAAGACCGTAACCTTGTGATTGTGTCGAGACGCCATCAGGTCCACATCTGGAAGGTCCCATTTGTCCACGAGGAGTTGAAACACTTCTGGATGGAGGTTCCACTCTCCAGCGTGTACGTCCTGACGACTGAGAAAGTCCGCTTCCCAGTTTAGGACCTCTGGAATGAACACTGCCGATATGGCTGGCAGATAGCGTTCTGCCCACTGAAAAATCCGTAATACTTCCATCATTGCCATGTGGCTTTGAGTGCCGTCTTGATGATTGATGTACGCCACCGTGATGTCGATGTCCAACTGTACTTGAACAGGTCTGTTCTGTATTAAATGCTGGTCCAAGTTCAAATGAGTTGAACACCGCCCGCAATTCCAGAATGTTTATCGGGAGGAGAGACTCCTCCTTGGTCCACCGCCCTGAAGGGAGTGTTGCTCCAACACCGCGCCCCAACCGCTCAGACTGGCATCCGTCATCAGAAGGACCCAGTTGGAGATCCAGAAGGGACGACCCCTGCTCAATCGTTGGTCCTGAAGCCACCAGCTCAGTGACAGACGGACCTCCGGAGACAATGAGATCTTTTGAGACCTGATCCGGTGAGGCAGGCCATCCCACTTGGCAAGAATCAGCCTCTGGAGAGGACGGGAATGGAATTGAGCGTACTCCACCATGTTGAAAGCCGACACCATGAGACCTAGCACTTGCATTGCCGAATGTATCGACACTTGCGGACGAGATAGGAAGCATCGAATCCTGTCCTGAAGCTTAAGGACTTTCTCCTGAGACAAGAAAAAATGCTGGTTGTGAGAGTATCCAACAACGCTCTCAGGTGCACCATGTTCTGAGCAGGGACCAGGGAGGATTTCTTCCAGTTGATGAGCCACCCGTGGGCTTGCAGAAACTGGATAGTCAGATCCAGATGATGTAGGAGAATCTCTGGGGAATTTGCCAGGATCAACAAGTCGTCCAAGTACGGTAGGATCCTGACCCCTTGACGGCGGAGTACAGCCATCATTACCACCATGACCTTGGTGAAGACTCGCTGAGCCGTGGTCAAACCAAAAGGTAACGCCCGAAACTGGTAATGGAGGTTGCCAACCGCAAACCTCAGGTACTGCTGATGCGACACTGCAATGGGAATATGCAGGTAAGCATCCTGTATGTCCAGTGAGACCATATAGTCCCCAGGCTCCAAGGCCAGAACAATAGAGTGAAGAGTTGCCATACGAAACTTAGAGACCTTCACAAATTTGTTCAAGGACTTGAGATTGAGAATGGGCCAGGAAGACCCATTTGGTTTCGGGACTAGGAGCAGTGGTGAATAGTACCCCTTGCCTCTCTGAGCCAGAGGCACCTGTACTACCACTCCTGTGTCCAGGAGGGACTGTACCACTGAATGAAGAGTATTTACCTTCACCTGATCCGAAGGGACCTGTCAGGCAAAATCGATGAGGGGGACGATTCTTGAAGGATACAGTGTAACCTCAAGTGACGACTTCCCATACCCAGGCATCGGAAGTGGTCTTCAACCATTCCTGGGTAAACCCTAGAAGTTGTACCCCCACTCTGGGATCTCCCAGAGGGAGGCCCGCCCCGTTATGCAGCAGCTTGTCAGTTTTGGAAGCAGGCTGATGGGCAGCCCAGGCCCGTTTGGGTTTGGGCTTATTGGGTTTGGAAGTGCGAGCCTGTTTCAGGTACGCATGACCCTTTGCTTTTCCTGAAGGACGAAAGGAGCGAAAAATAAGAATTTACTTACCGATAATTCTATTTCTCGGAGTCCGTAGTGGATGCTGGGGTTCCTGAAAGGACCATGGGGAATAGCGGCTCCGCAGGAGACAGGGCACAAAAAAGTAAAGCTTTACTAGGTCATGTGGTGTGCACTGGCTCCTCCCCCTATGACCCTCCTCCAGACTCCAGTTAGGTACTGTGCCCGGACGAGCATACACAATAAGGGAGGCATTTTGAATCCCGGGTAAGACTCATACCAGCCACACCAATCACACCGTACAACTTGTGATCTAAACCCAGTTAACAGTATGACAACAGAAAGGGCCTCTTAAAGATGGCTCCTTAACAATAACCCGAATTAGTTAACAATAACTATGTACAAGTATTGCAGATAATCCGCACTTGGGATGGGCGCCCAGCATCCACTACGGACTCCGAGAAATAGAATTATCGGTAAGTAAATTCTTATTTTCTCTATCGTCCTAAGTGGATGCTGGGGTTCCTGAAAGGACCATGGGGATTATACCAAAGCTCCCAAACGGGCGGGAGAGTGCGGATGACTCTGCAGCACCGAATGAGAGAACTCCAGGTCCTCCTTTGCCAGGGTATCAAATTTGTAAAATTTTACAAACGTGTTCTCCCCCGACCACGTAGCTGCTCGGCAGAGTTGTAATGCCGAGACCCCTCGGGCAGCCGCCCAAGATGAGCCCACCTTCCTTGTGGAGTGGGCTTTTACAGTTTTAGGCTGTGGCAGGCCTGCCACAGAATGTGCAAGTTGAATTGTGTTACAAATCCAACGAGCAATCGACTGCTTAGAAGCAGGTGCGCCCAACTTGTTGGGTGCATACAATATAAACAGCGAGTCAGATTTTCTGACTCCAGCCGTCCTTGCAATGTATATTTTTAAGGCTCTGACAACGTCCAACAACTTGGAGTCCTCCAAGTCGCTAGTGGCCGCAGGCACCACAATAGGTTGGTTCAGATGAAATGTTGATACCACTTTAAGGAGAAAATGCGGACGAGTCCGCAGTTCTGCCCTATCCGAATGGAAGATTAGATAAGGACTTTTATAAGATAAAGCCGCCAATTCAGATACTCTCCTGGCAGAGGCCAGGGCTAGTAACATAGTCACTTTCAATGTGAGATATTTCAAATCCACCTTTTTCAATGGTTCAAACCAATGGGATTTGAGGAAATCTAAAACTACATTTAGATCCCACGGTGCCACCGGAGGCACCACAGGAGGCTGTATATGCAGTACTCCCTTGACAAAAGTCTGGACCTCAGGGACAGAGGCCAATTCTTTTTGGAAGAATATTGACAGGGCCGAAATTTGAACCTTAATGGATCCCAATTTGAGACCCATAGATAATCCTGATTGCAGGAAATGTAGGAAACGACCCAGTTGGAATTCCTCCGTCGGAACCCTCCGATCCTCGCACCACGCTACATATTTTCGCCAAATGCGGTGATAATGTTTCACGGTGACTTCCTTCCGTGCCTTAATCAAGGTAGGAATGACTTCTTCTGGAATGCCTTTCCCTTTTAGGATCTGGCGTTCAACCGCCATGCCGTCAAACGCAGCCGCGGTAAGTCTTGAAAAAGACAGGGACCCTGCTGTAGCAGGTCCCTTCTCAGAGGTAGAGGCCACGGTTCGTCCGTGAGCATCTCTTGAAGTTCCGGATACCAAGTCCTTCTCGGCCAATCCGGAACCACTAGTATTGTTCTTACTCTTCTTTGCCGTATGATCTTCAATACCTTTGGTATGAGCGGCAGAGGAGGAAACACATACACTGACTGGTACACCCAAGGAGTTACCAGTGCGTCCACAGCTATTGCCTGTGGATCTCTTGACCTGGCGCAATATTTGTCCAGTTTCTTGTTGAGGCGAGACGCCATCATGTCTACAATTGGTCTTTCCCAACGGTCTATTAACATGTTGAAGACTTCTGGATGTAGACCCCACTCTCCCGGATGAAGATCGTGTCTGCTGAGGAAGTCTGCTTCCCAGTTGTCCACGCCCGGGATGAACACTGCTGACAGTGCTATCACGTGATTCTCCGCCCAGCGAAGAATCTTGGCAGCTTCTGCCATTGCACTCCTGCTTCTTGTGCCGCCCTGCCTGTTTACATGGGCGACCGCCGTGATGTTGTCCGACTGAATCAACACCGGCTTTCCTTGCAGGAGAAGTTCCGCCTGGCTTAGAGCATTGTAGATTGCTCTTAGTTCCAGAATGTTTATGTGAAGAGACTTTTCCAGACTCGTCCATACTCCCTGGAAGTTTCTTCCTTGTGTGACTGCTCCCCAGCCTCTCAGGCTGGCGTCCGTGGTCACCAGGATCCAATCCTGAATGCCGAATCTGCGGCCTTCTAATAGGTGAGCCTTCTGCAACCACCACAGAAGTGACACCCTTGTCTTTGGTGACAGGGTTATTCGCAGGTGCATCTGCAGATGCGACCCTGACCATTTGTCCAACAGATCCCTTTGGAATATTCTTGCATGGAATCTGCCGAATGGAATTGCTTCGTAAGAAGCCACCATTTTTCCCAGGACTCTTGTGCATTGATGTACTGACACTTTTCCTGGTTTTAGGAGGTTCCTGACCAGATCGGATAACTCCTTGGCTTTTTCCTCTGGAAGGAAAACCTTTTTCTGAACCGTGTCCAGAATCATTCCTAGGAACAGCAGACGAGTTGTCGGGATTAAATGGGATTTTGGAATATTCAGAATCCACCCGTGTTGTCTTAGCACCTCTTGAGATAGTGCTAAAGCTGTCTCCAGCTGTTCTCTGGACCTTGCCCTTATTAGGAGATCGTCCAAGTATGGGATAACTAATACGCCTTTTCTTCGAAGAAGAATCATCATCTCGGCCATTACCTTGGTAAAGACCCGAGGCGCCGTGGACAATCCGAACGGCAGCGTCTGAAACTGATAGTGACAGTTTTGAACAATGAACCTGAGGTACCCCTGGTGTGCGGGGTAAATCGGAACGTGTAGATACGCATCCTTGATGTCCAAGGATACCATAAAGTCCCCTTCTTCCAGGTTCGCTATCACTGCTCTGAGTGACTCCATCTTGAACTTGAACTTTTTTATGTAGAGGTTCAAGGACTTCAGATTTAGAATAGGCCTTACCGAGCCATCCGGCTTCGGTACCACAAATAGAGTGGAATAATACCCCTTTCCTTGTTGTAATAGGGGTACTTTGACTATCACCTGCTGAGCGTACAGCTTGTGAATGGCTTCCAACACCCTCTCCCTTTCGGAAGAGACGGTTGGTAAGGCAGACTTCAGGAAACGATGAGGAGGATCCGTCTCTAATTCCAACCTGTACCCCTGAGATATTATCTGCAGGATCCAGGGGTCTACCTGCGAGTGAGCCCACTGCGCGCTGTAATTTTTGAGACGGCCCCCCACTGTCCCCGAGTCCGCTTGAGAGGCCCCAGCGTCATGCTGAGGTTTTTGCAGGAGCCGGGGAGGGCTTCTGTTCCTGGGAAGGAGCTGCCTGTTGGTGTCTCTTCCCTCTTCCTCTGCCTCGTGGCAGGTACGACAAGCCCTTTGCTCTCTTATTTTTGTAGGAGCGAAAAGGCTGCGGTTGAAAGGTCGGTGCCTTTCTCTGTTGGGGAGTGACTTGAGGTAAAAAAGTGGATTTCCCGGCAGTAGCCGTGGCCACCAAGTCTGATAGACCAACTCCAAATAACTCCTCCCCTTTATACGGCAAAACCTCCATGTGACGTTTTGAATCCGCATCGCCTGTCCACTGTCGTGTCCATAAGGCTCTTCTGGCTGAAATGGACATAGCACTCATCCGAGATGCCAGTGTGCAAATATCCCTCTGTGCATCACGCATATAGATAAATGCATCCTTTATTTGTTCTAACGACAGTAAAACATTGTCCCTATCTAGGGTATCAATATTTTCAATCAGGGATTCTGACCAAACTACTCCAGCACTGCACATCCAGGCAGTTGCTATAGCTGGTCGTAGTATAACACCTGCATGTGTGTATATATTCTTTTGAATAACTTCCATCTTTCTATCTGATGGATCCTTAAGTGCGGCCGTCTCAGGAGAGGGTAACGTCACTTGTTTGGATAAGCGTGTGAGCGCCTTGTCCACCTTAGGGGGTGTTTCCCAGCGCGCCCTAACCTCTGGCGGGAAAGGGTATAATGCCAATAACTTTTTTGAAATTATCAACTTTTTATCAGGAGCAACCCACGCTTCATCACACACGTCATTTAATTCTTCTGATTCAGGAAAAACTGTTTGTAGTTTTTTCACACCATACATAATACCCTGTTTTACGGTATCTGTAGTATCAGCTAAATGTAACGTCTCCTTCATTGCCAAAATCATATAACGTGTGGCCCTACTGGAAAATACGTTTGAATTTCTACCGTCGTCACTGGAATCAGTGCCCGTGTCTGGGTCTGTGTCGACCGACTGAGGCAAAGGGCGTTTTACAGCCCCTGACGGTGTTTGAGGCGCCTGGACAGGCATTAATTGATTGTCCGGCCGCCTCATGTCCTCAACTGACTGTTTAAGGGAAGATAAACCATCACGTAATTCCACAAATAAAGGCATCCATTCTGGTGTCGACCCCCTGGGGGGTGACATCTGCATATTTGGCAATTGCTCCGCCTCCACACCAATATCGTCCTCATACATGTCGACACCACGTACCGACACACACCGCAAACTCACAGGGAATGCTCTAATGAAGACAGGACCCACTAGCCCTTTTGGGGAGACAGAGGGAGAGTCTGCCAGCACACACCACAAAGCGCTATATATACAAGGGATATCCTTATATTAAGTGCTCCCTTATAGCTGCTTTAATATATATATATATATAGCCATTAATGTGCCCCCCCTCTCTGTTTTACCCTGTTTCTGTAGTGCAGTGCAGGGGAGAGACCTGGGAGCCGTTCTGACCAGCGGAGCTGTGACAGAAAATGGCGCCGTGTGCTGAGGAGATAGGCCCCGCCCCTTTTTCGGCGGGTTCTTCTCCCGCTATTTTTCCAGTCAGGCAGGGGTTAAATATCTCCATATAGCCCCTATGGGCTATATGTGAGGTATTTTTAGCCTTGTATAAGGTTTATATTTGCCTCTCAGAGCGCCCCCCCCCAGCGCTCTGCACCCTCAGTGACTGCCCAGTGAAGTGTGCTGAGAGGAAAATGGCGCACAGCTGCAGTGCTGTGCGCTACCTTATGAAGACTGAGGAGTCTTCAGCCGCCGGTTTCCGGACCTCTTCACGCTTCAGCATCTGCAAGGGGGTCGGCGGCGCGGCTCCGGGACCGGACTCCACGGCTGGGCCTGTGTTCGATCCCTCTGGAGCTAATGGTGTCCAGTAGCCAAGCAGCAAATCCACTCTGCATGCAGGTGAGTTTACTACTTTCCCCCTAAGTCCCACGTTGCAGTGATCCTGTTGCCAGCAGGACTCACTGTAAAGAAAAAAAACCTAAACTAAACTTTCTCTAAGCAGCTCTTTAGGAGAGCCACCTAGATTGCACCCTTCTCGTTCGGGCACAAAATCTAACTGGAGTCTGGAGGAGGGTCATAGGGGGAGGAGCCAGTGCACACCACATGACCTAGTAAAGCTTTACTTTTTTGTGCCCTGTCTCCTGCGGAGCCGCTATTCCCCATGGTCCTTTCAGGAACCCCAGCATCCACTTAGGACGATAGAGAAAGAAGTAATCTTAGCCTTCGGCACCGAAGGAGCAGTACTAGGAAGACATGCTGTTTTAGCAGACGCTAAGTCAGCCACTATCTTTTTGAGGTCTTCTCCGAAAAACATGTCTCCTTTGAAGGGGAGTACCTCCAGGGTTTTCTTAGAGTCCATGTCCACAGACCAGGACCGTAACCAGAGAATTCGGCGAGCCAATATGGACGTAGCAGAAGCCTTGGCCGCCAGAATACCAGCATCAGAAGCCGCCTCTTTAATGTAATGAGACGCTGTAACAATATACGACAGGCATTGTCTAGCATGATCAGAAGCACTGGAAGGCCACTCAGCCTGCAGCTCCTGAGCCCACGCTTCCACAGCTTCTGCAGCCCATGTTGCTGCAATAGTGGGCCTATGCATCGCACCGTTTAGGGTGTAGATTGCCTTCAATCAACCCTCCACACGCTTGTCCGTCGGCTCTCTCAAGGACGTAACGGTAGTAACAGGCAGAGCTGAGGATACTACCAGCCGCTCCACTTGCGAATCCACTAGCGGGGGGGTTTCCCAATTTTTTCTAAGCTCCACAGCGAGGGGGTAGTGAGTCAGCATCTTCTTGTGAGACGTGAACTTCTTTCCTGGATTTTCCCAGGACTCCTGACGTATGTCAACTAAATGTTCAGAGTGAGGTAAAACTTGTTTAACCACCTTCTGACGTTTAAACCTGTCCGGTTTCATAGGGGCAGTGTCAGGCTCCGGTTCATCATCAATCTGAAGAATGAGCCTGATAGCCTCCAACAAGTCAGGAACATCCACCTGCAAAACAACTTCCCCATCAGAAGCATAAGGATCACAATCTGTGGGCTCCGTATAAACACCATCCTCATCAGATGAGGTGTCTGGGACGTTGGTGGATTGTGAGTAAGTAATTGCCCGCTTAGAGGACCCCTTGGTCTTAGGCGGGTGAGGGTTAGACTTCTGAGCAGTCAGTGATTGGTTCAATTGCTGTAACTGATTGGACAGTTGATCTGCCCATGGCGGGTTAACCACGGGGACCATAAGCGGTTGTACCGGCACAGGAGGTCCCATAGGGGGCATTAGTCTAGTTACCAGCATATTCAATAGCGTGGAGAAGGTAGCCAAAGGTAGGACATTTTGCACCCCTGCTGCTATAGTCCCACTGGGGGGCAAGGAACTCCCAGAACCAGAACCCTCAGCTGCTATGTTATCCTCAAATTTGTCTGCAGCGTCAACACCACGCAATGTGGGATCAGCCCCAGCTCCGTTGCCCTTTGTAGCTGACAATCAAAAGCTCAATGCAAGGCAACACAGTACAATATCAGCAGCACAATACCTGACAAGAACCCCCTGTGTAGTGTATCAGCACAAACAGGGAATTCAAGGGGTATATGGTGACTAAAAAGCACAGAGAAAAATACACACTGAGTATATCTTGAGAACTGCCTATATTATGATAAACCTGACACACTAAGCCCCCTCAGGTTATAGAATATAGGGAAAGCAATCAGAGTGAGAGACACAAAATGGAGGTCACACAGCAGCTATATGCACACACACAGAATCACAGTTTGTACAATGCAGAAATTATGACATGCAATAAAACTGCACTGGACTAGCAATACAGAGTAGTACTATGTATAGCTACACACTTAATAGATATAACAATGCACAGTCAAGACTGGATGTATATCCCAGGGTACTTGTACTAAATAACCCTGACTAAATGCACTTTTTCTTAACTAACACTGTCAGCCGACATGTAGAATACTTAAGTGTCCTGTAAAATGCACAGCGCTGACAGGCAGGCGGCTTTACAGAGGAGGATTTGCCCAAACAGTCTCAGGATCAGCTCTGCTTACTATAATGGTGATCAAACGCTGACAGGGAGTGAGGGAGAGAGAGATATGCAGCTCCAGGGCGGAAACATTTACTCTAAATGGCGCCCTGGGGCTGGGGGAGCGGCTACAGGTCAAAGCCTTATCCCCCTGCTGGACTTCACCACCGGGTACTGGAGGCTTAATAAAATGGTTTTATGAGAGGAAAACCGACCTATGCCCATGCCCTGGTGGTCTAGTGGGGTCCCTTTACTACCACAGTGTCCACGGCCGTGCGGGATTGCGATTTACAGCGGGCCCCGTTGAGGGGGCCCCTTACCTCCTCCCTGAGTATGGCCACGTGATCCGGGAGAGCAGCAGTCGTGTGTGTGACTAACATGGAAGAAAACCGGAGCCTCCGCTGTAGGTACCCGGCAACCAGGGTGCGGGAGTGTACAGCGCCGCTGGGGGAGGTGATGGAGCTGCAGCAGGAGATGTCTGACTGACATCTAACACAATCAGTGTCTCTGCTGCAGCCCTTGAAGTCTTCAGTATTCTTTAAAACCTTCTCTCAGGGCTGCTGGAGCAGCCCCCCTGTTAAGTGCCTGCTTACTGCATGGCACCAACTACAAAACTGAGCTCCTGTGCACGGAGGCGGCGCTATGCATCTTGGGAAGAAGGTCAAAGCTTTGAGCCTGTTGGTGCCTCGGATCAAGATCCTACTCTACACCCCAATGTCATTCCTTGTGGAGCCCAGTGTACCCCGCAGAAGAAATTAAAACATTTTTAAAATCAAAATTTTGATTTTCTTAAACAAACAATTTTATTTTACATTTTTGACAAAAAAAAAAAAAATACTAAAAAAATTTCATACTGCTATTAATAAATCCCCAAAGTTATATTATGGGATCATCATGGGATCACTTGCTATAAGACCTTTCATTTTTGAGTGATTTATGAAAAAAAAAAAAAAAAATCAACGAAACAATATTTTTTCAATATCTCTAAATTAGAGGAACGCACATTACTCTTCAGTTGTGTTTGGGGATGAGATTCTACAGACCGTGCCTGCTCCCACTTCTAGGTGGAAAGACACTACAGTGTTGAATAAGGTCACCTCTTACATTTCTCTGGACCACTACAAGTGGTTCTGGGAAAGGATAGGTTTGGATGGGCTTTAAATAGTAAAGAAAAGCCCCGTGGTAACTAATTTAAATCCAGCCAAACCTAACCTGTCCCTGGACCATTTGTGTCACATTTGAAACATCGGAGTGTTTGATTACAGTGGAATATCACACTTGGAGAATGAGTGCTGGGAGCAGGGAGAAACAGCAACTTGGAGAAGGGGAGCTGGGAGGGAGAGACACAGCAGGAGCAACACTGTACACACAAGAAGAAGCCTCAGACACCATCAACACAAAAAGAACAGCAATATTAATATGAGACAGCAATATTTCTGGATGACTGCTTCAAAAACACAGTAACAATTCCTTCACTATTTAAAGGCTATCCAAAACGATCTACTTGTAGTAGTCCGAGGAAATGTATAAGGTGGGCATATTCAACACAACTGAAGTGTCTTTCCACATGGAGAAGTATCATTACCCTTAACTTTGTGCACCTGCGTAGAAGTGGGAGCAGTCGCTGTCTGTAGAATTTCTTCCTCAAACATACCTGAAGAGGAACATGCATTCCTCTAACGTAGTGAACTGGAAAATATATTGTCTTGTGGATTTTAAAATACAATTTTAATAAATCACTGAAAAATGAAAGTTCTTACCATCATGATCCCAAAATAACATTTTTTGGATTTATTAATAACAATATGAGATTTTTTTTCCCCAAAAATTAAACAAATTGGCTTTTTGACAAAATAAAAATTGTGATTTTCAAATATTTATTTTTTATGGAAACATTCTGCTGTGGCATAAACAAAAGTCCATAAAGAGAGGTTTAAAGTGAGAAATTGCCCAGCTCTCTAGTTCAGTTACATAGTTACATAGTCAGTGAGGATGAAAAGAGGCAAAATGCCCATCGGGTTCAACCTGTATTCTGCATTAATCTGTTTATTTTATAATGTGCATACTGAAGTAGGTAGGTTTAGTACCGATTTACAGCAATGATTCCTACCACTCCCAGATAATTTTTATGTCAATATGCTAAATGCTAAAGCCCTTGATACGTTTTCCTGTTAGAAATTACTCCAATCCGTTTTTAAATGCATTTATAGAGTCTACCATTACTACTTCCTCCGGCAGTGAGTTCCAAATCTTTATTCCCCTTACAGAGAAGAAACCTTTCCTACGTTGCGTACGGAATTTTCTCTCTTCTAGCCTCAGTGAGTTCTCACGCGTCCTATACAGAGTTCTTTTAATAAACAAATCAGTTGCTAGCTCCGTGTAATGCCCCTTTACATATTTGAAGATATTAATGTCTCCTCTTAGTCTCCTCTTTTCTAGTGAATACATATTTAATTTAATAAGCCTCTCCTCGTATTCCAGTGTCTCTAAACCTTTAATCAATTTAGTAGCTCATCTTTGAACTCTTTCTAGTTCCGCGATATCCTTTTTGTAATATGGGGCCCAGAACTGAACGCAATATTCCAGGTGTGGGCGTACCAATGATTTGTACAACGGCAGGATTACATCCTCATCCTTGGTCTCAATGCCCCGTTTAATGCACGCAAGCACTTTACTTGCCTTTTTTGCTGCAGTTTGGCATTGTGTACTGTAACTAAGCCTATTATCTATGAGCACCCCCAAATCTTTTTCCCCCATAGTTACCCCTATATTTACTCTCCATCTAGAGTGTAGGATGCAAGTGCGTTTTTTGTCCCAAAATGCATAACTTTGCATTAGGTGAGCTGCAATTTAAAAAAAATGTTAATATCACATTTGTTCATAAATAAATTGCAGCTTTAAGAGCATATAATTTCAAAGGGTGTGTACCCATCAGCCTAAGATTTGTTAGGTTTTTTTTTTTGTTTTTTTTACACCCATGGCAGCATTTATTATACCAAACTGCATTACAATCTGAAATAGTCAGTCTGTTGATTTGGTGTAGAATAACCCATTAGTGCAACAGTTGTACAATAAGGTTCTTTTATTTATATAAAAACAAAACAAAAAACAAAACTGGATATTAGAAGAAAGTAGCCAGTTACAGATGCGGTACATTCAGAAGACAGTGTCTGTAGAAGTTAAACATATGAAGTACTAGCTGGAGTACCTGGCGTTGCCCGGGATTTTAAGAATGTTTGTTTACAAAAATGTATTTAAATATTAAACACACAGTATAAATAACATAGTATAAAAAAGCATGTAAACTGTTATACACATCAATAAAACCCAATGTGCTGCTGGGGGACTGTGCTACTTCCACTATATAACTCTCAGTGTGTGGGTTCGTGCTACGTCCATTCCCTTCCACACATCATGTCACATGCAGCCCTGTCATCACTGACATATCATGCATGTCCTGATATAGTCTGTGCCGCTGTCCCACCCCTAGGGGTGCTAGGGGTGTCTAACCCCCCACAGAGTTTGTTCCCAGATTGTAAGTGAGATGTGTACCAAGTTTTGTGTAAATTGCTCCCCAGGCCTTCCAGAGTTTTGCTGGCTGCTGACATACTCTCTGCTACTGTCCCATCCCTAGGGGTGCTAGGGGTGTCTGACCCCCACATTGTTTGTTTCCGGAGTGTAAGTCATATGTGTACCGAGTTTGTAGTAAATTGGTCTAGCCATTTGGGATTTATGCTGTCTCCTGAAATACTCTGTGCAGCTGTCCCACTCCTAGGAGGGTCTAACCCCCACAGAGTTTGTTCCCAGATTGTAAGTGAGATGTGTACAAAGTTTGGTGTAAATTGCTCCAGGCCTTCCATAGTTTTGCCGTCTCCTGAAATACTGTGTGCTGCTGTCCTACCCCCTAGGGGTGCTAGGGGTGTCTAACCCCCACAGAGTTTGTTCCAAGATTTTAAGTCAGATGTGTACCAAGTTTGGTGTAAATTGATCCAGGCCTTCCACAGTTTTGCTGGCTGCTGACATACTCTGTGCTGCTGTTCAACCCCTAGGGGTGCTCGCGGTGTCTGCCCCCCCCCCCCCCCCCATAGTGTTTGTTTCCAGAGTGTAAGTCAGATGTGTACCAAGTTTGTTGTAATTAGCTGCAGGCATTTCAGAGGTATGTTGTCTGCTGAAATACTCAGTGCTGCTGTCTCACCCCTAATAATGCTAGGGGTGTCTTCCTCCCACAGTATTTGTTGCCAGATTGTAAGGCATATGTGTACCAATTTTTGAGTACATTGCTCCAGCAATTCCGGAGTTATGCTGTCTCCTGATATACTAATTGCTGCTGTCTGCCCCCCTAAGGGTGCTAGGGATTTCAAATTGTTTTAGTTGCCTCCGCCATGTTTTAATACGCATGTATGTGAAATTTCACGATCTTCGCTTGTAAACTGTGGGTTTGTATAGAAAGACAGAAGGACAGAATGACAGATTTTCATTTTTAGATATTAGATTGAGCAATTGAACCTACTAAGAGGTAGAAACAGTATGTGCATGGTTGGAGAAGTGCAAAGGTGTTTTAGAACACCTGAAATGAGCTGAATTAACAGAAAAGGTCAAGCTTGCTAAAGCAGTTAAAAGGAGCAGATAGCCACTTAATGGTCAGATACGTCAATTAACCACTAGGTGTCAGTCACGCTATTAATACTGATTAGTACACATCCCTTACAAAATTCAGTATGCTCACTTTTGGCATGCTCTGTCTCAACTTCTCAGAAAGGCAAGATTGCATTATTAATATTGTTATTACCAGAAATTTTGCGCAATTGTAGCAAGGCAGATGCAATCACATTTAGTGCAAGAGATGTACAACTGAAATAAAATTACTCCAACAAAAGGAAACAATTATTGTTCTCTAGATGTAAATAAATTGCTGAAGTTCAGATGAGTCTATAATTTAAACAAATCATCAGGTTCATAAATCAAAATGTTCCAATCAGAGACCATACAATCAAGCCTTAAACTACAACTGAAATGAGGGGGAAAAATATATTCCAAACCAGGCTGAAATATTAAAACGTGATTATTGTGACCATAAACAAAAGGTGAGTGTGTGTGTGTTTTCAAATAAGAAGGTATTTAAAAATGAAACAAAACCTTAGCAACAAGACAGGCAAAATGTCACAGTAAAGGTGTGTACATACGGTAAAGATCCTTGCTATGCCCGATTTTGACTATGCGATTTCCCTTGAAACCCCCCAGAGAACAGATACTGTAGCACAGATTTTGACTACCTGTACTTTCGATTTTGTCTATGTACGATTTTGACTAAGTGCCAATTTGGACTATACTTTGTACTAGATAGTACACTAGATAGTCAAGATTGACTGCCTGCTCAGTCTATCTAGCCTTGCGATACCGACCCTGTGGGAGTGCGCATCGGGTATCGCAAGCTGCCTAATGGTGCCCATACACTTGTGCGATGCCCAACGATGCGACATCGCGGGGCATCGCACCAGCAGTTCAGGTGCGATGAAATCACACCTGAACTGCCAAACTGATTACCATGCGATCATGCAATAGATCGCATGGTAATCACGTGATCGACACGTCACCGCCGAGTGGGAGCGGCTGGCGGGTGCCCATCGCACTGCGATATATCTCATGTGGTTTTAAAACCACATGCGATCGCACTGCGATGCGAGAGATATTAAGTGCAGCACATACTATCTTGAGACGTGACATTCGAGCAGCGTGCCCGCTCATCGCGTCTCAAGGTACCTAAATTGTGCATACAATAATCCTTCGATTTCTCTCACAGATGAGGTTGAAATAGAAGGTTAGCACCGATTATCTCACAAGTGTATGGGCACCATAACACCTTGAGATTTGCACTGACTTACAGATTTATCTCACCGTGTGTACACACCTTCACAATTATTCCATTTCCACCATAGTTGTCTTACCATAGATATACTCACAAATTATTAGATTCTGTCCGACAAACATAAAAACAAAAAAAAAATTATCTAGCTTAAGATATCAAAAAAGTCTAGCAGCGCTCATCAATGCTTGCAAAATAATTTCGCAAAATGCCATGTTTGGAAAAAAAAAAAATATGACTATCTTGGGCGGTACCCTATTACAGGCAGTCGAAAAACATCCATTATTCGCACCCAATATTTTACCGTGACTAATAGGATACCGCCCCTTGTGTCATAAAACCAACAGAAAATTTCTTCACAGAAATGTAAACTGTTAAAATGAACACTTTATAACATGAAGATATAAACACAAATTAATAATAAATATACATAGATATAAAGACTGTGCTGGCTGAAGAATTTGGGATGGGGGCTACACAGACCATTTTTATTTACTGTATTTCATATATACATTATACTTTGATTTGAATAATTTATTTTTAGTAGCCCCAAGTCCACTGAAATCACTAACTACTGTAGTATATGCCCCCCCTAATCAGCACTGCTAATTGTTACATAAAATCAAGCATACTGCACAATCAATATCAGCAGTAGAATGGGCAGTGGCGGAACTAGCAAGCGGTGGGCCCAGGTGCGACAAAATGCTTTGCCCCCCCCCCCCCCCCCCATCCAAGTCCACCCCCTCACCCCTTGAGAGGTTCTGGTGAGGGGGACCTGCTCAGGGCCAGAGTAATGGATACCTAGCAACAGTGCCGTAACTAGACATTTTAGCACTGTGTGCAAGAAACGGCATCGGAGCCCCACCCCTGCATGTAAAACAGGGGCTGTGCGCGCCGTAGGCACGCGCAAAAATACATAGTGGCGTGGCTTCGCGGGTTTCCCGCAGCGCACAGCGGCATGTAATGAGTCAGTTTGACTCATTACATGCTTGGGCCCCTGGACAGAGGCGGGCCCCAGTGCAACGCACTGCTAGCCCTGCCGGTAGTTCCGCCTCTGAGAATGGGCTACCTTTCCAACCATCCAGGCAGAGGCGTAACAAGCACAGGGCGAGCAGGGCACGTGCCCTGGGCGCCGTGGCAGCCCCAGCAGAGGGGGGCGCCACCAGCACCTGCACGGCCTGCTCGCCCCATGCGCCCACAGCTGCGTCAGGGTGCAGGCATCAGCCAGCGATTGTAGCCCCGCCCCCTCGCAGCTTTATGCCGCGATTCGCGGGCCGGTGAGTGGTGGAGCCAACATGACGTTTCTCATTGAAGGGTGTCATATTGGCTCCGCCCCTTTTCCCACTGACCCGCAAATCGCGGCAAACGGCGCTGAGCATTCCCCTGGTCCTGCCCGAGCCACCAGTCAGCACAGCACTGCCAGTGATCTCCTGCAGCATACCTCAGCCTCGTTCAGGTGTCAGTGTAAGTGTGTGTTTGTGTACATGTTTGTGTGTATGTCTTCTACATGTGTGTATATTTATGTGTGTATATGTTCAGTGTGTCTGTGTATAAGTGTGTGTGTGTGTGTGTGTGTGTGTGTGTGTGTGTTTTCCATGTATGTATTATGTGTGTGTGTGTGTATATATATATATATATAGTAGAAGAGAAAATCAGCGGCACTCAGCAGTCGGAATTAGGAAGTGAAAAAAACTTTTATTGCAGCTACTTGCAGCTAGCGGGCTGTGCGATGGGGTCCCCTGTGGCCCCATCGTACGCGAATGCCTACATGTATCATGTGGAAACCAAACTATTTTGTTGTCCGCAGGGGTCATCTATGTACTTCTACAAGAGGTACATAGATGATCTCTTAATTTTTTGGAAAGGACCAGCATTGTCGTTATCAAGGCTTCTAGATGAGCATAATGCCTCTGACAGTGCTGTGAAATTTACCTATCAGATTTCACCTCATGAAATACATTTTTTAGATGTGGCCATTACTCTAGTTAATGGGGGTTTGCAGACTAAGCTATACGTTAAACCCACGGATAGGAATTCTGTGTTACACCATGAGAGCTTTCATCCCCTCTCTACACGTAAGGGTCTCCCATACTCTCAGCTACTGCGAGCTAGGAGGATTATCTCTGATCCACAGCAGACTGTTGCCACAATGGATCAAATGGTAACCAAATTTGAGGAGCGTGGGTACCCACGTTCAGATCTTTTGGCAAGTAAATCTAAAGCTCTTAGAAACACAAGGGAATCCTTATTGCGCAATATGACAGCTTCAGCTAAGGAATTGACTGACGAGATTCCTAGAATTCCGTGGGTTAATAAATATACGACCGCCACTACCTCGTTGGTTACTCAGGCTAAAAAACTTTGGCCGATGATTAACACTGACAAGACGTTACCAGCACTGGTAGGAACTAAACTACTCCCCAGTTATACCAGGGGGAAAAGTATTGCAGATACTATTGTTAAACTAGACATTTTTCCCTTGACTAAATCTGTGCAATCACACTTTTTGCGACCTAAAGTTGGTTGCTTCCGATGTTTAGGTTGTTCCACATGTAACACTCTCATGATGGGGTCTACCTTTAGTCATCCCCACACGGGCAAGAAGTATACCATTCGACACAGGGTAACGTACACCACTACCCATGTAATTTATATGTTAAAATGCCCCTGTGGATTAGCTTACATTGGTAAGACCCAGAGGCAATTTCGGGAACGGATGGCACTGCACCGCAGTGCCATCAAATTGGCCATCGAGAAAGGCACCAGTGAGCAACCGGTAGCCCGACACTGTGTGCAAGCCCGACACTGTGTGCAAGCCCGGCACACGGTAGCCAGCATGCGGGCCATTATTATAGATCATGTCCCATTATCACACCGTGGCAGGGATCGGAACAAAGTCCTACTGCAACGTTAAAGCAGGTGGATTTTTGTTCTAAATACCCTGTCACCACGGGGTTTGAATGAGACCCTGGGTCTCCAATGTTTTTTTTTATCTATGAGGCGGTATTCATTAGTTAATGATGCCCATATTTTCAATCCTACTGAGTGTTGAAGTCAGTATACGTATAATATTTGAACATTATTTGCACATTACATAATTATTTTGAATGGACACACAAGGGGCTGCCCACTATATGTCTGTTAGTTCCTACTATAATATTATAATATTGCTACACTACAGTGGACTTGATGAGTAAGCTTGCTGCCTCAATATGTGGATGTATTTTAAGTTTATTTCGTGTGTATTTCAATGTCTTGTTGTTAGCACTCGCCTAATTTTTACTGAGCTTGTTCTATCAAAGTTTTTTACGTGTTTTGTTTGTTTCTAGTTGCCTAGCAACACAGACGCGATTTCCGGGACCGGCTCCCTGCCCGGC
This sequence comes from Pseudophryne corroboree, assembly GCF_028390025.1. NCBI lineage: Eukaryota > Metazoa > Chordata > Amphibia > Anura > Myobatrachidae > Pseudophryne > Pseudophryne corroboree. Next base: position 381,454,848 of record NC_086449.1, read on the forward strand.
GCCGTCTGCTGACGTCAGGGCCCAGTGATCCGTGTACAGCGCGGACGGATGCGGCGTCTGCAGCGGTACTGGACAGGTGAGTTGAATCCCTACAATGATTACCTGTTTGGTTGGGTATAAATGTGTTTTATGTGTATGTCTATTTGTGTATGTATATATATATATGTATGTACACAGTGGTCGAAGTGGGCCGGTATACTGCGCTATGGCATACCGGCACTTCTCCACAGACCCGGAAGTGTGCATATATATATATATATATATATATATATATATATATATATATAAATTTTTTTTTTTTTTTAATTAGCAGTGTGCAGACAGCAGCATGTAGGAAGGAGGCCGGAGGTCCTGGAGGACTCACCCTGGAAGAGGGAGTTGGCTGCGCACCCCAGGAACGGAGACCTGCGCACCGGCTGAAGAGACGCGAGGGAGCGTGCCGCAGGACCAGGAGAGGACCAACGCCAGGGAGGAGCTGCCCACGCCTACGCCTGTCACCGGAGTGACCAGAGCCGTCCGCGCTGAGTGGAGAAGACACCGCAGAAGAGGAATCCAGCCAGCCGCAGGACCGGGGAAGGACATCCAACCTTCAGCGGACCGGGACCCTGCAGCAAGGGAGGAGACTGACCAACGACGGGAGCACCAGCATCGCGGAGGACACCCGCTTACCAGAGCAAGGACCCATAGAAGAACCCGGCTGGCTTAAAAAAGACGGCGCGGAACAGCGGGGAGGATGGCGCAGATCGGGATCCTGCACCTGGAGAGAAGACCCCCCTTCGGAGCGCAGCAGACCACACTGAAAAGGGTGCATTCCCGGTGCGGTGCTCTGCATCCCGGGTGGCGCCGAAGACGTGGAGTGTCGAAGGTGGCAGAAGCGCCGAGCTTGGGGTGAGAAATCGCTGTAACACTTCCGCTGCAAAACTCTGCAATTAGTCAATTGAGGGGGTAGGCTCCCCTCACCACAGTGCCCCGCAGGATTAGTTAATTAAGGGGGTAGACTCTCCTCACCGCAGTGCCCCGCGGGCCTTGTTAATTAAGGGGGTAGGATCCCCTCACTCTATAATGTGTATTTCGGCTCATTCTATGTGCTATAATGTGAATTTTGGCTCATACCGTGTGGTATAATGTGAATTTCGGCTCATACCGTGTGCTAGTATGTGAATTTCGGCTCATACCACGTGGTGTAATGTGAATTTCGGCTCATATCATGTGCTAGTATGTCAATTTCGGCTTATACCGTGTGGTATAATATGAATTTCAGCTCATACCGTGTGCTAGTATGTGAATTTTGGCTCATACCGTGTGGTGTAATGTGAATTTTCGGCTCATACCGTGTGCTAGTATGTGAATTTCGGCTCATACCGTGTGGTGTAATGCGAATTTCGGCTCATACCGTGTGCTAGTATGTGAATTTCGGCTCATACCGTGTGGTGTAATGCGAATTTCGGCTCATACTGTGTGCTAGTATGTGAATTTCGGCTCATACCGTGTGGTATAATGCGAATTTCAGCTCATACCGTGTGCTAGTATGTGAATTTCGGCTCATACCGTGTGGTGTAATGTGAATTTCGGCTTATACTGTGTGCTAGTATGTGAATTTCGGCTAATACCGTGTGGTATAATGTGAATTTCGGCTCATACCGTGTGGTATAATGTGAATTTCGGCTCATACCGTGTGGTATAATGTGAATTTCGGCTCATACCGTGTGCTAGTATGTGAATTTCGGCTCATACTGGGTGGTATAATGTGAATTTCAGCTCATACTGTGTGCTAGTATGTGAATTTCGGCTAATACCGTGTGGTATAATGTGAATTTCGGCTCATACCGTGTGCTAGTATGTGAATTTCGGCTCATAACATGTGGTATAATGTGAATTTCGGCTCATACCGTGTGGTATAATGTGAATTTCGGCTCATACCGTGTGGTATAATGGGAATTTCAGCTCATACCGTGTGCTAGTATGTGAATTTCGGCTCATACCGTGTGGTATAATGTGAATTTCAGCTCACACCGTGTGGTATAATGTGAATTTCGGCTCATACCATGTGCTAGTATGTGAATTTCGGCTCATACCGTGTGCTATAATGTTAAAGGGGCACCAGTACTAATGGGTCCTACTACACTGAAGGACACGTCCTTTTTAGAGTGGCCACGCCCCCTTTTCCGGAGCGCATAATTGTATCCTTCACCTTTTCATACCCCCATTTAAAAATTTACCCTTCAACCACTGCACCTCCATATATACATACACATCCTGACATCTTTATACACAGTGGCCATTTTTTTCAGTGCGTGCCAGTGGTGTGCGCACATAGTTTCCTTTGTATTTTTTATTTATTTATTTATTTATTTATTTTGGGGGGGGCGCCGTTATTGATCTTGCCCTGGGCTCCAAAAACCCTAGTTACGCCTTCTAGTCCTCTATAGAAGGTTTGGTACATCTCCCCCTTTTTGTTTCACAAATATGTCAAACACAAAATCATACAGCTCTAAGAGCACTTACCCTGGCATGTGACAATTCATATACACACTGTGTGATTTCAGTGGACTTGGGGTTACTAAAAATAAAACATCCATATCAAAGTATAATGTATATATGAAATAATAAGAATTTACTTACCGATAATTCTATTTCTCGGAGTCCGTAGTGGATGCTGGGGTTCCTGAAATGACCACGGGGAATAGCGGCTCCGCAGGAGACAGGGCACAAAAAGTAAAGCTTTAGGATCAGGTGGTGTGCACTGGCTCCTCCCCCTATGACCCTCCTCCAAGCCTCAGTTAGGTACTGTGCCCGGACGAGCGTACACAATAAGGAAGGATTTATGAATCCCGGGTAAGACTCATACCAGCCACACCAATCACACTGTACAACCTGTGATCTGAACCCAGTTAACAGTATGATAACAGCGGAGCCTCTGAAAAGATGGCTCACAACAATAATAACCCGATTTTTGTAACTATGTACAAGTAATGCAGATAATCCGCACTTGGGATGGGCGCCCAGCATCCACTACGGACTCCGAGAAATAGAATTATCGGTAAGTAAATTCTTATTTTCTCTATCGTCCTAGTGGATGCTGGGGTTCCTGAAAGGACCATGGGGATTATACCAAAGCTCCCAAACGGGCGGGAGAGTGCGGATGACTCTGCAGCACCGAATGAGAGAACTCCAGGTCCTCCTTAGCCAGGGTATCAAATTTGTAGGATTTTACAAACGTGTTTGCCCCTGATTAAATAGCCGCTCGGCAAAGTTGTAAAGCCGAGACCCCTCGGGCAGCCGCCCAAGATGAGCCCACCTTCCTTGTGGAATGGGCATTTACATATTTTGGCTGTGGCAGGCCTGCCACAGAATGTGCAAGCTGAATTGTATTACACATCCAACTAGCAAAAGTCTGCTTAAAAGCAAGAGCACCCAGTTTGTTGGGTGCATACAGGATAACAGCAAGTCAGTTCTCCTGACTTCAGCCGTCCTGGAACCTATATTTTCAGGGCCCTGACCACATCTAGCAACTTGGAGTCCTCCAAGTCCCTAGTAGGCGCAAGACACCACAATAAGCTGGTTCAGGTGAAACACTGACACCACCTTAGGGAGAGAACTGGGGACGAGTCCGCAGCTCTGCCCTGTCCGAATGGACAAACAGATATGGGCTTTTTTGAGAAAAAAACCACCAATTTGACACTCGCCTGATCCAGGCCAGGTCCAAGAGCATGTTCACTTTTCATGTGAGATGCTTCAAATCCACAGATTTGACTGGTTTTAAACCAATGTGTTTTGAGGAATCCCAGAACTACGTTGAGATCCCACAGTGCCACTGGAGGCACAAAAGGGGGTTGTATATGCAATACTCCCTTGACAAACTTCTGGACTTCAGGAAACTGAAGCCAATTCTTTCTGGAAGAAAAATCGACAGGGCCGAAATTTGAACCTTAATGGACCCCAATTTGAGGCCCATAGACACTCCTGTTTGCAAGAAATGCAGGAATCGACCTCGTTGAGATTTCTTCGTGGGGCCTTCCTGGCCTCACACCACGCAACATATTTTCGCCACATGTGGTGATAATGTTGTGCGGTCACCTCCTTTCTGGCTTTGACCAGGGTAGGAATGACCTCTTCCTGAATGCCTTTTCCCTTAGGTTCCGGCGTTCCACCGCCATGCCGTCAAACGCAGCTGCGGTAAGTCTTGGAACAGACATGGTACTTGCTGAAACAAGTCCCTTCTTAGCGGCAGAGGCCATAAGTCCTCTGTGAGCATCTCTTGAAGTTCCGGGTACCAAGTCCTTCTTGGCCAATCCGGAGCCATGAGTATAGTTCTTACTCCTCTACGTCTTATAATTCTCAGTACCTTAGGTATGAAAAGCAGAGGATGGAACACATACACCGACTGGTACACCCACGGTGTTACCAGAAACGTCCACAGCTATTGCCTGAGGGTCTCTTAACCTGGCTCAATACCTGTCCCGTTTTTTGTTCAGACGGGACGCCATCATGTCCACCTTTGGTAATTCCCAACGGTTTACAATTATGTGGAAAACTTCCCCATGAAGTTCCCACTCTGCCGGGTGGAGGTCATGCCTACTGAGGAAGTCTGCTTCCCAGTTTCCATTCCCGGAATGAAACACTGCTGACAGTGCTATCACATGATTTTCCGCCAAGCGAAAAGTCCTTGCAGTTTTTGCCACTGCCCTCCTGCTTCTTGTGCCGCCCTGTCTATTTACGTGGGCGACTGCCGTGATGTTTTATCCCACTGGATCAATACCGGCTGACCTTGAAGCAGAGGTCTTGCTAAGCTTAGAGCATTATAAATTTACCCTTAGCTATATTTATGTGGAGAAAAATCTCCAGACTTGATCACACTCCCTGGAAATTTTTTCCTTGTGTGACTGCTCCCCAGCCTCTCGGGCTGGCCTCCGTGGTCACCAACATCCAAAACTGAATGCCGAATCTGCGGCCCTCTAGAAGATGAGCACTCTGTAACCACCACAGGAGAGACACCCTTGTCCTTGTATATAGGGTTATCCGCTGATGCATCTGAAGATGCGATCCAGACCATTTGTCCAGCAGATCCCACTGAAAAGTTCTTGCATGAAATCTGCCGACTGGAATTGCTTCGAAGGAAGTCACCATTTTTTTTTTTTTTTTTTACCATGGCCCTTGTGCAATGATGCACTGATTTTAGGAGGTTCCAGACTAGCTCGGATAACTCCCTGGCTTTCTCTTCCGGGAGAAACACCTTTTTCTGGACTGTGTCCAGACTCATCCCTAAGCACAGGAGACTTGTTGTCGGGATCAGCTGCGATTTTGGAATCTTTAGAATCCACCCCTGCTGTTGTAACAGTATCCGAGATAGTGCTACTCCGACCTCCAACTGTTCCCTGGACTTTGCCCTTATCAGGAGATCGTCCAAGTAAGGGATAATTAAGACGCCTTTTCTTCGAAGAAGAACCATCATTTCGGCCATTACCTTGGTAAAGACCCGGGGTGCCGTAGACAATCCAAACGGCAGCGTCTGAAACTGATAGTGACAGTTTTATACCACGAACCTGAGGTACCCTTAGTGATAAGGGCAAATTTGGGACAAGGAGGTAAGCATCCCTGATGTCTCGGGACACCAGATAGTCCCCTTCTTCCCGGTTCGTTATCACTGCTCTGAGTGACTCCATCTTGATTTGAACCTTTGTAAGTGTTCAAATTTTTTTAGATTTAGAATAGGTCTCACCTAGCCTTCTGGCTTCAGTACCACAATATAGTGTGGAATAATACCCCTTTTCTTGTTGTAGGAGGGGTAATTTTAATTATCACCTGCTGGGAATACAGCTCGTGAATTTTTTCCCATACTGCCTCCTTGTCGGAGGGAGACCTTGGTAAAGCAGCCTTCAGGAGCCTGCGCAGGGGAAACGTCTCGACATTCCAAACTGTACCCCTGGGATACTACTTGTAGGATCCAGGGGTCCTGTACGGTCTCAGCGTCATGCTGAGAGCTTGTCAGAAGCGGTGGAACGCTTCTGTTCCTGGGAATGGGCTGCCTGCTGCAGTCTTCTTCCCTTTCCTCTATCCCTGGGCAGATATGACTCTTATAGGGACGAAAGGACTGAAGCTGAAAAGACGGTGTCTTTTTCTGCAGAGATGTGACTTAGGGTAAAAACGGTGGATTTTCCAGCAGTTGCCGTGGCCACCAGGTCCGATGGACCGACCCCAAATAACTCCTCTTCCTTTATACGGCAATACACCTTTGTGCCGTTTGGAATCTGCATCACCTGACCACTGTCGTGTCCATAAACATCTTCTGGCAGATATGGACATCGCACTTACTCTTGATGCCAGAGTGCAAATATCCCTCTGTGCATCTCGCATATATAGAAATACATCCTTTAAATGCTCTATAGTCAATAAAATACTGTCCCTGTCAAGGGTATCAATATTTTTAGTCAGGGAATCCGACCAAGCCACCCCAGCTCTGCACATCCAGGCTGAGGCGATCGCTGGTCGCAGTATAACACCAGTATGTGTGTGTATATACTTTTTATGATATTTTTCCAGCCTCCTGTCAGCTGGCTCCTTGAGGACGGCCCTATCTATAGACGGTACCGCCACTTGTTCTGATAAGCGTGTGAGCGCCTTATCCACCCTAAGGGGTGTTTCCCAACGCGCCCTAACTTCTGGCGGGAAAGGGTATACCGCCCATATTTTCTATCGGGGGGAACCCACGCATCATCACACACTTCATTTAATTTTTCTGATTCAGGAAAAACTACGGTAGTTTTTTCACATCCCACATAATACCCTCTTTTGTGGTACTTGTAGTATCAGAAATATGTAACACCTCCTTCATTGCCCTTAACGTGTGGCCCTAATAAGGAATACGTTTGTTTATTCACCGTCGACACTGGATTCAGTGTCCCTGTCTGTGTCTGTGTCGACCGACTAAAGTAAACGGGCGTTTTAAAACCCCTGACGGTGTTTTTGAGACGTCTGGACCGGTACTAATTGTTTGTCGGCCGTCTCATGTCGTCAACCGACCTTGGCACGTGTTGACATTATCACGTAATTCCCTAAATAAGCCATCCATTCTGGTGTCGACTCCCTAGAGAGTGACATCACCATTACAGGCAATTGCTCCGCCTCCTCACCAACATCGTCCTCATACATGTCGACACACACGTACCGACACACAGCACACACACAGGGAATGCTCTGATAGAGGACAGGACCTACTAGCCCTTTGGAGAGACAGAGGGAGAGTTTGCCAGCACACACCAAAAACGCTATAATTATATAGGGACAACCTTATATAAGTGTTTTCCCTTATAGCATCTTTTTTATATATTTCTAACGCCAAATTAGTGCCCCCCCTCTCTGTTTTTAACCCTGTTTCTGTAGTGCAGTGCAGGGGAGAGCCTGGGAGCCTTCCCTCCAGCCTTTCTGTGAGGGAAAATGGCGCTGTGTGCTGAGGAGATAGGCCCCGCCCCTTTTTCGGCGGCCTCGTCTCCCGCTCTTAACGGATTCTGGCAGGGGTTAAATATCTCCATATAGCCCCCGGAGGCTATATGTGAGGTATTTTTAGCCAAAAAAGGTTTTCATTTGCCTCCCAGGGCGCCCCCCTCCCAGCGCCCTGCACCCTCAGTGACTGCCGTGTGAAGTGTGCTGAGAGGAAAATGGCGCACAGCTGCAGTGCTGTGCGCTACCTTAAGAAGACTGAGGAGTCTTCTGCCGCCGATTCTGGACCTCTTCTCGTTTCAGCATCTGCAAGGGGGCCGGCGGCGAGGCTCCGGTGACCATCCAGGCTGTACCTGTGATCGTCCCTCTGGAGCTAATGTCCAGTAGCCAAGAAGCCAATCCATCCTGCACGCAGGTGAGTTCACTTCTTCTCCCCTAAGTCCCTCGTTGCAGTGATCCTGTTGCCAGCAGGACTCACTGTAAAATAAAAAACCTAAGCTAAACTTTTCTAAGCAGCTCTTTAGGAGAGCCACCTAGATTGCACCCTTCTCGGCCGGGCACAAAAATCTAACTGAGGCTTGGAGGAGGGTCATAGGGGGAGGAGCCAGTGCACACCACCTGATCCTAAAGCTTTACTTTTTGTGCCCTGTCTCCTGCGGAGCCGCTATTCCCCATGGTCCTTTCAGGAACCCCAGCATCCACTAGGACGATAGAGAGACAGGTTATAGGTTTCATGATGGAGAAAGTGTGAAATAGTTTATTCAATTTGCACAGCTCCTGGCCAAAATAAACACGCATCAAAAAAGGGGGGGAATAGTAACACCCCCCCCCCCACACCACCCACCCCAGTGTTTCCATATATCAATATCATAATATGCATGAGAAATAGGCAGTTTTTAACAAATAGTGAACTTAAATGAAATACTGCAATACACATCGATACGACAACACAAGAGTACCAGGTTACACATGTTGCCTTTACTGTACTTTCCCTGGAATCTATAACCCTCCTGCACACTAATGTTTATACAGCTGTATTTCACGTTTCACTTTAAATGTAGTATACAGATACAGTACGTCATGCACAAAGGTGTGTGTCAACATCATCAAGTCAGAAGTTGAATAAAAGTTATATGTTAAAAAGTCTTACATGTGAAAGGAATGTGATGGTCTTGCATCTACATGGCCCCCACCTCAGTCTACTAAATGTAGACAAACACCGAACTAAACAGCTCAAATCATGCCCACAATAATGGTGTGTACACACGGGGAGATATTGTCTTACGATTTTGACTATATAGTAAAAATCGTAAGAAAAGTTAGTCCCGATTCGATGCCGATGCGCGGTCGGCATCGCAAGCCTAGATAGACTGTGCAGGCAAGTCAATAGAAGAGATAGTCAAAACTGACAGCCAAAATCGCACATAGTCAGTGCTTGCGATGCCGACCTAGCCCCTGTCGCATAGTGAGAATCGGGCATAGTGTACTAGAGCTAAGCTGATAACATACAGTATAAAAGGATGGAATGCAGTTTCTCATGCCAAGTCTGCTGTGTGTGTGGATATGAGCACTAAATCAGTACACGGTATAAAAGAGCAGCTGCCAGCAAGCAGAGATAGGAATTATAAAATTAAGTGTTAGATAGTGTGCTTAGCAAGCTCAGTTTCGTCTCCTACTGGTTATATGTACAGATGTGCCCACATACAACTACCCTGAAATTGTATTAAATGTCCATGTTTAGCAGGGATACGGTCATTAGGTCAACACCACTTAGGTCGACAGTCATTAGGTCAACCACTATTGGTCGACATGGTCATTAGGGCGACAGTTCAAAAGGTCGACATGAGTTTTTCACATTTTGTTTTTACATTTTTTAACTTTTTCATACTTTATGATCCACTTGGACTACAATAGGGAACGGTAACCTGTGCCGAGCGCTGCAGTAGCGGAGTGAGGCACCTTGCCCGAAGCATGGTGAGCGAAGTGAGCCATGTGAGGGAACACGGTGCACTAATTGGGGTTCCCCGTCACTTTACGATGAAAACGACACCCAAAAAAATGAAAAAACTCATGTCGAACTTTTGACTTGTTGACCTAGCACATGTCGACCTAATGACCATGTTGACCTAGTGACCTTGTCCACCTAATGCATGTCGACCAATAGTGGTCGACCTAATGACTGTCGACCTACGTTGTCTCGACCCAACGACCCATACCCGTTTAGCACACCACGCAGCCTTCCTAGCCTCACAGACCCCTCCGTTTGTTGGCCTGCTGCGTAAGATGAATCCTACTCAGTGGGCTGTCTGCGTGAACATTGCATCCGATGGTCGAAATGTTGGATCCCACCTTGCGATGTTTCTCGCAGTGATCTCAGCTCTTCTACTGAGACATCTCCTGCATGTTACCTCCTCCAAATCGGATGGTAATCCAAAGCCGCTTCCAATCAGCTTTGATTCCCATCCATCTCTGAATCAGGGTCTAAGTGCATTATTAGTGACAGAGTACACTATTAGAGGTGCCACAGTTTAGGGCCTCTGCCTTTTTTTATCCAGATTACATACTTTTTCCAGCATTTTGCAACTTAATACGTTAATACTGTACTAAATACTGATGCTGATGACGATTTATTAAAATCGGAACGTTGATTCTCTAATTTGTTGGGATGAAGTCCTCTGAGTGCCGCCCACTCTTCCTCGTCTATATTTTGGTGTTGTGACATTGGGGCGTGCACCTGGGCCTGATTGCTGTATGCTGTGAGTGCCGGCCATTCCACTTGCTATATACACATTATATATATATATACATATATGTGTATATATGTGTGTATATATATATCTATATATATATATCTATATATATATATATATATATATATATATATATATACATACATACAGTATATACATACACACACACACTCCTCCAGCAAGAAAGGCACTCAGAGACTGTATAAGATTTTCAAGCTGTGTTAAGTTAGTCGCACGTTTTCGGGGACACAGCCCTTCCTCAGGACCACAGACAACAGTAATGTACTGTTGTCTGTGGTCCTGAAGAAGGGGCTGTGTCCCCGAAAACGTGCGAATAAGTTAATACAGCTTGAAAATCTTATACAGTCTCTGAGTGCCTTTCTTGCTGAAGGAGTATGAATCTTGTGGTCTTGTGTTTGTGAGCGCCGGCTGATTTGGATTGGTATGTATATATAATATAATATATATATATATATATATATACGTTATGACAGACTTGCCGTTGATAACGCTATTTCTCTTAAGTCCACAGGATAACATTGGGATATGAGGTAGCGACAGATGATTGGCACCAAATGATCAAAGCTTTCGGCCTCTCAGCATGCAACGGCCCATTCCTATATCATAAGCTATACAAGCTCAAGGTAGAGGCAGCATAGAGAGCCCTAATCAGGCGAGAAGAACACACATACACACCCTTCCGTACAAGAAGGAAGAGGTTAGTGAGTGAAAGGATCCCTGTGGACTTTGGAGAAATAGCATTATCAACGGTAAGTCTACAATAACGATTGTATCTCCTGTAGGGTCCACAGGTTATCCACAGGGTAACATTGGGATGTCCCAAAGCAAATTAGTGGTGGGGACGCTCCTGATTGGACAGCAGAATCCTTCGCCCAAATTCAGCGTCGTGAGAGGCAAAGGTATCAAAGACATAATGCCTAATGAATGTGTTAATGGAAGACCATGTGGCTGCCTTACATATCTGTTCTGCTGAACCACCACGTTGTGCTGCCCATGATGGACCTAACTTACGAGTAGAGTGAGCAGAGACATAAGCTGGAACAGGGAGATCAGCTTGAGAATATGCTTCTGAAATAGTCATCCAAAGTCACCTCGCCAGTGTCTGCTTATCAGCAGGCCATCCCCTCTTGTGAAATCTGTAGAGAACAAAGAGACTGTCTGTTTTTCTGATGGCACTGCTACGATCCACGTACAGCCTTAAGGCACGGACTATGTCCAACGATGCATCTCCCGCAAAAGGTCCAGCCCCTGGAAGGCCGGGACTACAATCTCTTCCTTAAGGTGGAATTTAGACACCACCTTAGGAAGATACCCAGATTTGGTTCTGAGAACCGCTCTATCTGGATAAAGAAAATCAGAAAAGGAGGGTAATATAACAAAGCCCCTAAATCTGAAACTCTTCTAGCTGAAGCAATAGCCAGTAGAAAGAGAACTTTAGCTGACAACCATTTAAGATCCACTCATTTTAGTGGTTCAAATGGGGCAACCTGAATGGCCTTTAGGACTAAACTTAAGTACCAAAGCACTGTAGGAGGAACAAATGGAGGTTGAATGTGCAGCATTCCCTGGAAAAAAGTGCGCACATTCTCTAGGTTTGCAATTTTCTTTTGGAACCATACAGTCAATGCTGACACTTGCACTCTCAAGGGAGCCACCCGTAGACCTTTGTCCATACCTGCCTGAAGAAATGCTAGGACTCTGGAAACTCTGAAAGACCTTGGGTCAATTTTCTGGTCACTGCACCATTGAATATAGGCTTGCCATATTCAGTGATAAGTGCAAGCTGAGGAAGGTTTCCTTGCTCTGCACACTGTTTGAATTACCTGTTGTGAGAATCCTCTTGCTTTCAGGATGGAGGTCTCAAGAGCCACGCCGTCAAAGACAGTCGATCCAGGTGCTTGTGATAGCAAAGACCCTGAGACAGTAGATCTGGACGTTGAGGTAGTAGGAATGGAGCATCCATCGACAGCCTCTGCAGATCTGTGTACCAATGTCTTCTGGGCCAAGCTGGGGCTATTAGTATCACAGCGCCCCTTCCTTGCTTCGCCTTTCGCATCACCCTGGGTAACAGGGCGATTGGTGTTAACACATAGGCCAGATGAAACTCCCATCTCACTGACAGGGCATCCACAAAGATCGCTTTGGGATCCTTTGTTCTTGACTCGCATGTGGAAACTTTGTTGTTCTGACGTGACGCCATGAGATCTAACTCTGGTAACCCCCACATTTAGCTAGCAGAATTTGGAAGACCTCTGGGTGTTAAACCCATTCGTTTGCATAAATGGCGTATCGACTGAGAAAATCCACTTCCCAGTTTAAGACTCCCAGAATGAACACTGCAGACAAGGCTGGATGATGAAGTTCTGCCCACTTTAACGTGTGACTTACCACCTTCATTGCATTCTGGCTGCGAGTTTCTCCCTGGTTGAGGTACGCTACTGCTGTTGCATTGTCCGAGCAGATTTGGACTGGTTTTCTCCTGAAGGATGTCCTTTCCCTTAATAAGTGCCATATTTACAGCCCAAAAGTCCAATATATTTCTTGGCAGGCAACTTTCTTCCTTGGTCCAATGCCCCTGGAAGCAACTCCTTCCTGACACCGCTCCCCAGCCCTGAAGACTGGCATCCATTGTCAGAATTTCCCAATCTATATCCAAAAGGGACTCCCTTTGTCCACATGGGATGTCTGTAGCCACCAGGCTAATGACCTCCTCACTTCTAGAAGAAGGACCATAGTCTGCGTTTTGATTGACTGGTCTTATGATTGCCCCAGACAAAGAGAAAATAGTTTTTAGAAAACCATCTATTTTTCTATCCGTGAAATCATTTAATGATGTTGAAGGCAGAGGTAATGTAGATTTTTGCACCAATCGAATGACATGCGTATCCACTTCGGGAGCCACCTCCCTTTTTAAACAGTCCCCAGCCGGAAGAGGATAATGGGAGTTCCATTTCTTTGGAATTCTTAACTTCTTACTGGGCGTAACCCAGGCCTCTTGCATAATTTCCGTCAGCTGTTTTGACCCAGGAAACTCAGTCCTAACTGTTTTGGGATGTTTAAATGCAGGTGCCTTAGATTTTAACAAAGGATAGAATGGCTTTCATAGCACTAATTAGCTCAGGTATGTCCACTGAGACGAGGCCTTCCTCGTTCGTCCCTGTATGCAGACCCAGAGTGTGATGAGTCTTCATCCTCCGACGAGTCCTCATCTGAAACATGTGTAGACTGTGAAGATGTTGTTTCATGTCTATGTGATATACTTACCACCAGCCTTTCAGCCTGCTTTTGTTGAGAGGCTACCAATTCCTCTGCTGGATGTGATAAACCCCAGGTGCAATGTTGCATATAAGAGTTAATAGGGTAACCTATCCCTGGTATAAGAGCTGTCATTATCCGCAAGGCTATACTGGATAATGTCTGTGCAAAAGTAGCCCATGGGGGTTCAACTTGAACCAGTGCCTGCCTCGGATTATTTAAGAGGCTTTGGTGAAAGCTAAAACAATTTGCACATAATCCATTTTGAACCAGATCCTGAGAGGTTAACACAGCTTTACAAGAAAAACATGAAATGAGTGATAGTGATGCTGTGGAGAGTGTTTCCTCCACACCCTTGCCTCTCTTAGACATGATAAATAAATCACACACCTGTAAAGTGTTACTACACAATTTGTGACTGCAATCACTTTAAATTTTGTTAAAGTGACATACAATCCGATCCCTCCTGCTTTGCACCAGCATTGAGGATCGGAATACACAGAAGACTGAAAGAATTATTAGTAAAGTCAGCAATCAAACAAGCAATCAGTCACAGGTTATACATTAGTATAATAAGCAATATGAGCACATAATCAACTACAGATACATTTCAAGTATGTAGGAGAAACATATAACTGCATTACCTTATATAGGACTTTAAAGTAACATATTCAGTCGCACAGTGAAAGAAATAGCAGTAATCGTTTTACAGACTCATATGCATCAGGCACTTATCCAACTATTCGTACTCAAAGGTAGATAGAGACTTAGGGGTGTATTCAATAACTGTCGGAAGCTGCCGTCTTGTCGGAAAGACCTCAGCTTCCGACAGAAATAGGTCAGAAGGGGTTCCGACCTATTCAATAGGGGCTGACTTTTTCCGACTAGTCGGGAATTCCCAACTTGTCGGAAAACACGTAGATCGGCAAAATAGCCGCCGATCCACGTGCTTCTGTCGGAAATGGGGCCAAATCCGACAGGTTTTTTTTTTAAAAACAAGTCAGATTGAGGTGAGGAGACCAGCAGTGCTGCGGGCAGCCGGGGGAGCTGGCTGCGGTGGGACATGTCTGCGGCGGCGGGGGGAGGTGCTGCAGGGAGAGGTCTCTCCCTGCAGCGCCTACCCCCGCTGCTGCAGACATGTCCCCACGCAGGCACCTCTTTCCTTACAGGGCCTCCACCTGCTGCCCCAGACATATCCCCAAGCAGCCAGCTCCGGGAGCCGATCTCTGCTCCCCCCCGCTGCCCAGCTTACCCCCGCCGCTGTCCCGCTCACGGCCGCCGCCATCTGCACTCCTGGCCGCTGCTGTCAGCACATCCGCTGACAGCAGCGGCAGGACAGGACCCTGCGTACGGCCAAATCAGACATTCGGATTTGGCCATCCATTGAATAGGGGTTGTCCGATCCATTCCGACAACTACATGTTGGAATGGATCCGACTCTTACTGAATATACCCCTTAGTGCTGTATCACCCGGCTCAGGAGAGTGGGATACAGGGAGACTTCACCCCACTTCCAGGATCGATCAATACGTTAGTGAACACTGAGTGGATCCAGGGATCCAGACGCTATTGGTGTACACAATTGCCCCGTGAACCTACAGTGAACAAAGATGCCCAAGTGATCACTGATGCACCAGCCACACAACCGCCTATGCTGCGACTGGGTCCTTTTAGATACACAGCGTCTCAGATGGAAGCGGGAACTCAGTTCATGGCGGGAAACTCTGAGGAAACTGGTCATGAATTGGGGGGAGGGGCAACCAAGGGAGCATCTTACTCCCCACTGCTGACATCAACCATAGGGATCATGGCCTCATACTACCCCTGGAGCCTATGATCCCTGAGGCCTAGAGCTGGGTGCACGAGGTGGCAGCCGCGTCAGCGACTGTTCGGTAGTCTCCATCCCGAAACAGTGCGGCTGTGTTTCGCGTTTCCCCTACTAAGTGGGACCGATGCCTTACTTTCTCCCCGTGCTCCAGCCACAGCCTGGTAACGGCTGCTGGACTTGCTAGTACATCCTACACAGTCGCCTGCCGAAACAGCACTGTACATGTGGGTAAGCGTTGTCGCGACCCGGCAGGGAGTTGCTGGAGCGACTCTTTCCAAGGTATGTATAAGACGCTTTTTAGAAAGTTTGCTAAAAAAAAACCAAAAAGTAAGACTATAAAAATAAAATAAAAAAAGTTTATGGCTGCTTAAAACCAGCAGCTCACTGACCATGGTCCCGGCTCCTGCCGCACCAAACAAAAAACTGATTTGCCTGAGCCAGGAGGCGGGGATATAGGGACGGGCCCGTTGCATGCCGGGAGCTTTGATCGTTTGGTGCCAATCCGCTGTCACTACCTCATATCACAATGTTATCCTGTGGATAACCTGTGGACCCTGCCGGAGAAATATAAATATATATATATATATATATATATATATATATATACACACACACACACACACACACACACACACATACATACACATACATACACACCTTTAGTCCAAATTTTTTTTATGTAAACCTTTTCAAGATGATGTGGATGAGCATTGATTCCTACTAATAAGTCTACAATGAGACTATCAAACCTGAGTTCATGCAAAGAGATCAAAGTTAATCAGCTTCTTTTTCCTTAATGTACAGTTTTATTCTAAGAGCACATTAAAATACACATTTAAAATCTTTTCTCATACTGTATATACATTGTGACCATTGTGGGACGGATATTGTGTGCACTTGCTGTCATCCTTGGGAGGGGTGAGCTCTTTGATAGAGTTGGCCCACTTAGGATCGCTGGTATTAGACCCTATTTTTCAGTTTGGCGCTCCTCAAGACCACCATATGGACTGACATTTCCATCCAACTCAAACAATCCCACATGAATATGTCATGTGTCTTTCAAAGAAATAACATTCAGGCATTATTATACTGCCAAAAGGAACATGTGGTATTGCATATGAAGATTAAGGACAGTTCGTGATTACGTTATTCTGTCACTGCAAATGTTGCTCGTGTTACATAAGATATTACATATGGAAAAATAAAAGAAGCTAGATGTTAAAGTAACAGAGATCATACAATGTATGTGCTACTGAATAGATTGTAGACTTTTAAATGCTGCTATAGAAGAGAAAATAAGATTTTACTTACCGGTAAATCTATTTCTCGTAGTCCGTAGTGGATGCTGGGGACTCCGTAAGGACCATGGGGAATAGACAGGCTCTGCAGGAGACAGGGCACTTCAAGAAAGAATTTGGATTCTGGTGTGTTCTGGCTCCTCCCTCTATGTCCCTCCTCCAGACCTCAGTTAGAGAAACTGTGCCCGGAAGAGCTGACAGTACAAGGAAAGGATTTTGGAATCCAGGGCAAGACTCATACCAGTCACACCAATCACACCGTATAACTTGTGATAAACTTACCCAGTTAACAGTATGAACAACAACGGAGCATCAGATCAACCCTGATGCAACTACAACATAACCCTTATTTAAGCAATAACTATATACAAGTATTGCAGAAGAAGTCCGCACTTGGGACGGGCGCCCAGCATCCACTACGGACTACGAGAAATAGATTTACCGGTAAGTAAAATCTTATTTTCTCTAACGTCCTAGTGGATGCTGGGGACTCCGTTAGGACCATGGGGATTATACCAAAGCTCCCAAACGGGCAGGAGAGTGCGGATGACTCTGCAGCACCGAATGAGCAAACACAAGGTCCTCCTCAGCCAGGGTATCAAACTTGTAAAACTTTGCAAGTGTGTTTGAACCTGACCAAGTAGCTGCTCGGCAAAGCTGTAATGCCGAGACCCCTCGGGCAGCCGCCCAAGAAGAGCCCACCTTCCTTGTGGAGTGGGCTTTTACTGATTTTGGAAGCGGCAAACCAGCCGCAGAATGAGCCTGCTGAATCGTGTTACAGATCCAGCGAGCAATAGTTTGCTTTGAAGCAGGAGCACCCAGCTTGTTGGATGCATACAGGATAAACAGCGACTCAGTTTTCCTGACTCTAGCCGTTCTGGCTACATAAACCTTCAAAGCCCTGACCACATCCAGCAACTCGGAATCCTCCAAGTCACGAGTAGCCACAGGCACCACAATAGGTTGGTTCATATGAAAAGATGACACCACTTTTGGCAGAATTTGTGGACGGGTCCGCAATTCTGCCCTGTCCATATGGAAAACCAGATAGGGGCTTTTATGTGACAAAGCCGCTAATTCTGACACACGCCTAGCTGAAGCCAAGGCTAATAGCATGACCACCTTCCACGTGAAAAATTTTAACTCCACGGTTTTGAGTGGCTCAAACCAGTGTGACTTCAGGAAACTCAACACCACGTTAAAATCCCAAGGTGCCACTGGAGGCACAAAAGGGGGCTGAATATGCAGCACTCCCTTTACAACGTCTGAACTTCAGGAAGAGAAGCCAGTTCTTTTTGAAAGAAAATGGATAGGACCGAAATCTGGACCTTAATGGAACCCAATTTCAGGCCCAAAGTCACTCCCGACTGTAGGAAGTGAAGGAAAACGGCCCAGCTGGAATTCCTCCGTAGGGGCATTCCTGGACTCACACCAAGCAACATATTTTTCGCCATATACGGTGATAATGTTGAGCCGTCACATCCTTCCTAGCCTCTATCAGCGTAGGAATGGCCTCATCCGGAATGCCTTTTTCTACTAGGATCCGGCGTTCAACCGCCATGCCGTCAAACGCAGCCGCGGTAAGTCTAGGAACAGACAGGGCCCCTGTTGCACAAGTCCTGTCTTAGAGGCAGAGGCCACGGGTCCTCTGTGAGCATTTCTTGCAGATCTCGATACCAAGTCCTTCTTGGCCAATCCGGAACAATGAGTATTGTTCTCACTCCTCTTTTCCTTATGATTCTCAGCACCTTGGATATGAGAGGAAGAGGAGGAAATACATAGACCGACGGGAACATCCACGGTGTCACCAGTGTGTCCACAGCTATCGCCTGAGGGTCTCTTGACCTGGGCGCAATATTTCTGCAGCTTTTTGTTGAGGCGGAATGCCATCATGTCCACCTGTGGCAGTTCCCACCGACTTGCAATCTGCATGAAGACTTCTTGATGAAGTCCCCACTCTCCCGGGTGGAGGTCGTGCCTGCTGAGGAAGTCTGCTTCCCAGTTGTCCACTCCCGGAATGAACACTGCTGACAGTGCGCTTACGTGATTCTCCGCCCAGCGAAGAATTCTGGTGGCTTCTACTATCGCCACCCTGCTCCTTGTGCCGCCTTGGCGGTTTACATGAGCCACTGCGGTGATATTGTCTGACTGAATCAGAACCGGTTGGTCGCGAAGCAGGGTCTCCGCTTGACCTAGGGCGTTGTATATGGCCCTTAGTTCCAGGATATTGATGTGAAGGCAAGTCTCCTGCCTTGACCACAGCTCTTGGAAATTTCTTCCCTGTGTGACTGCCCCCCACCCTCGGAGGCTTGCATCCGTGGTCACCAGGACCCAGTCCTGAATGCCGAATCTGCGACCTTCGAGAAGATGAGCACTCTGCAGCCACCACAGGAGAGACACCCTGGCCCTGGGGGATAGGGTGATTAATCTGAAGATGTGATCCGGACCACTTGTCCAGTAAGTCCCATTGGAAGGTCCTCGCATGGAACCTGCCGAAGGGAATGGCCTCGTATGATGCCACCCTCCTTCCCAGGACTCGAGTGCAGTGATGCACTGACACCTGTTTTGGTTTTAATAGATTCCTGACCAGTGTCACGAGCTCCTGAGCTCTCTCTATTGGGAGATAAACCCTTTCCTGGTCTGTGTCTAGGATCATGCCTAGGAGAGGCAGATGAGCTGTAGGAACCAACTGCGACTTTGGAATATATAGAATCCAGCCGTGTTGCCGTTACACTTCCAGAGAAAGTGATACGCTGTTCAGCAACTGCTCTCTTGATCTCGCTTTTATGAGGAGATCGTCCAAGTACGTGATAATACGTACACCTTGCTTCCGCAGGAGCACCATCATTTCCGCCATTACCTTGGTGAATATTCTCAAGGCAGTGGAGAGACCAAACGGCAACGTCTGAAATTGGTAATGACAATCCCGTACCTCAATTCTGAGGTACGCCTGATTAGCTGGATAAATAGGGACATGAAGGTATGCATCCTTTATGTCCCGAGTCACCATAAAATCTCCCCCTTTCAGGCTTGCAATGACCGCTCTTAGCGATTCCATCTTGAACTTGAACCTTTTCAGGTATATGTTCAGGGATTTTAAATTCAATATGGGTCTGACGGAACCGTCTGGTTTCGGAACTACAACATGGTCGAATAATAACCCCCTCCTTGTTGAAGTAGGGGAACCTTGACCACCACCTGTTGAAGATACAATTGTGAATTGCAGTTATCACTGTTTCCCTCTCGTGGGGGGAAGCCGGCAGGGCCGTCGGTGAGAGGGCATCTTCTCAAAGTCCAGCTTGTATCCCTGAGACACAATATCTATTGCCCAGGGATCTAACAGGGAGTGAACCCACTTGTGGCTGAACTTACGAAGGCGTGCCCCCACCGGGCCTAGCTCCGCCTGTGGAGCCCCAGCGACATGCGGTGGATTTTTGTAGAGGTCGGGGAGGACTTCTGTTCCTGGGAACTAGCTGTGTTGTGCAGCTTCTTTCTTCTGCCCCCGCCTCTGGCAAGAAAGGACGCACCTCGGACTATCTTGTTTCTTTATTCGGAAGGCTGCAATTGATAATGTCATGCTTGCCTAGGCTGTGCAGGAATATAAGGCAAAATATCAGAATTACCAGCTATAGCTGTGGAGACCAGGTCAGAGAACCCTTCTCCACACAATCCTCAGCCTTCCATATGCCTCTTAAGTCGGCATCATCTGTCCATTGCATATTCTACAGGACACGTCAAGCAGAAATCGACATAGCTTTGACTCTAGGACCCAGTATACTCATGTCTCTTTGGGCATGTTTTATATATATACATATCTCTTAAGACAGCATCTTTAATATATATATATCTCTATATATACATATATATATATATCTATATACATACTAGGGTCTCAATCTCTGCTGATAAGGTACCTGTCCACGCTGCCACAGCGCTATAAACCCATGCCGACACAATCGCCGGTCTGAGTAGTGTACCAGAAGGTGCACGCTATCTGCAGGATCCCTGAGAATAGCTGTTACGTCAGGGCTACCTTTTGGGCAAACGTGACACCCTAGGGGAAGATTCCCATCATATCCTGGCCCTAGTGGGGAAAGGATACTGCCTGAGAATTCTTTGTGGGAAACTGCAGTCTCTTGTCTGGAGATTCCCGCTCTTTTTCTTCATGAGAGGAGGGAAATTTACCTCCGCTTTCTTCCCCTTAAACATGTGTACCCTTGTGTCAGGGACAGATGAGTCATCAGTGATATGCAAATCATCTTTTATTACAATAATCATATATTGAATACTTTTCTGCCATTTTGGCTGTAACTTTGCATTATCGTAGTCGACATTGGAGTCAAACTCCGTGTCGATATCAGTGTCTATTATTTTGGATAGTGAGCATTGAGAGACTCTAAAGGTCTCTGCGACATAGGGACAGACATGGGTAGATTTCCTGTCTGTTCTCTAATCTTTTGTGCAATAAATTCACCTTAGCACTTAATTACACATATCCAAACAGGTGTCGGCGTTGTCGACGGAGACACCCTCTCACACACATATTTGCTCCATCTCCTCCTTAGGGGAGCCTTTTACCTCAGACATGTCGACACACACGTACCGACACACCACACACCCAGGGAATGCTCATCTGAAGACAATTCCCCCACAAGGCCCTTTGGAGAGACAGAGAGAGAGTATGCCAGCACACACCCCAGCGCTATTAACCCAGGAATAACACAGTAACTTAATGTTAACCCAGTAGCTGCTGTTTATATTGATTTTTGCGCCTAATTATGTGCCCCCCCCCCTCTCTTTTTACCCTCTTCTACCATGTAACTGCAGGGGAGAGACTGGGGAGCTTCCTCTCAGCGGTGCTGTGGAGAAAAAACATGGCGCTGTTGAGTGCTGAGGAAGAAGCCCCGCCCCCTCGACGGCGGGCTTCTATCCCGCTTTCATGTACAATTTTGGCGGGGACTCATACATATATACACAGTGCCCAACTGTATATTATGCAAACTTTTGCCAAAGAGGTCTCTAATTGCTGCCCAGGGTGCCTACCCCTGCGCCCTGCACCCTACAGTGACCGGAGTATGTGGGTTTAGTGTGGGAGCAATGGCGCACAGCTGCAGTGCTGTGCGCTACCTCATATGAAGAACGGAGTCTTCTGCCGCCGATTTCGAAGTCTTCTTGCTTCTGTCTGCCGGCTTCTGTCTTCTGGCTCTGCGAGGGGGACGGCGGCGCGGCTCCGGGATCGGACGACCAAGGGTGCGATCCAGTGTACGATCCCTCTGGAGCTAATGGTGTCCAGTAGCCTAAGAAGCAGGACCTATCTTCAGTGAGTAGGGCTGCTTCTCTCCCCTCAGTCCCACGTAGTAGAGAGTCTGTTGCCAGCAGAGGTCCCTGAAAATAAAAAACCTAACAAAATACTTTCTTATAGCAAGCTCAGGAGAGCTCACTAAGTAGCACCCAGCTCGTCCGGGCACAGATTCAAACTGAGGTCTGGAGGAGGGACATAGAGGGAGGAGCCAGAACACACCAGAATCCAAATTCTTTCTTGAAGTGCCCTGTCTCCTGCGGAGCCCGTCTATTCCCCATGGTCCTTACGGAGTCCCCAGCATCCACTAGGACGTTAGATAAAAAAGAATTCAAGGGATTTAGGGGCTCAAGAAAAGCCACATGAAGATTTGCACGCTTGCAATTGGTCATTCCTTAGTTTGTCAATGTTGAACTAAAATGAATTATAGCATATTCTATAGTGCTAAAAGTCTGTTTGATCTGTGTCCAATCGCATTATTGTACACAATCTTCACATGCTACTCGACTGCATGTACTGTGTTTATTATGCACTCAAATCAGCAGACGTCACAACATCAGTAGATAGCTGTAGCAATCCTGTGGGAGGTAGAGACCTGTCCTTTAGTCTAATAATATTAGTGAGGACAGGTATACGTGTAACATGTGCAGTGTCGTGTGATATGAGAAGCCAATGGAAGCTAGCAAGAAGCCAAAGAATAAGAGTTTAAACCTACCTCCAGTTAAAAGGACATTTCTCAAACCCCAGATGCCACCAAAGGTGTGGACAATAATAGTGGAGAGAAGATTAAGTTGGCAAGTGTGCAAGAACCCAGAAACAATAAAATATGTTCTCGATCAAAGAGAAACAAGTTGGCTCTTGTAGAATACAAAAAAATATAATGAGGATGAGAAAGCGGAGAGGAGGGATGTGGAAGATGGGGAGGATTTTCAGATATCTATTTAATAATTTCAGAAGGCCTATCCAGTCCCCTTAATGCACGTGCAGTGAAAGCCAAGCTGCAGGATCCAATGTCTCCCACAGAGACTGAGGTATTAAGGGGGTACACACGGGGGAGATGTGTGCTGAGCGATCTAGCACAGACTGCTCAGCACACATCTCTCCCCCGCTCAGCACACAGCGCGATTTGTTCTGAGCGAGGGGAGGGGGGTGTTCATTTCACTCAGCGGTGAAATGAGCGATGTGCTAGATTCAGCATGTATGCAGGCCAATCTAGCACCGGCGATAGAGACGCGCAGGGCTGCGCATCACTATCGCTGTGGGGTATACACATGGAGAGATCAGTGCTTAACTTCTAAGCAATCTAGTCAGATTGCTTACAATTTAAGCACGGATTTCTCCGTGTGTACCCCCCTTAAGAAGTTTAAGACAATGGGGGTAATTCCAAGTTGATCGCAGCAGGAAATTTTTTAGCAGTTGGGCAAAACCATGTGCACTGCAGGGGGGGCAGATATAACATGTGCAGAGAGAGTTAGATTTGGGTGTGGTGAGTTTAATCTGCAATCTAAATTGCAGTGTAAAAATAAAGCAGCCAGTATTTACCCTGCACAGAAACAAAATAACCCACCCAAATCTAACTCTCTGCAAATGTTATATCTGCCCCCCCCCCCCCCCCCCCCCTGCAGTGCACATGGTTTTGCCCAATTGCTAAAAAATATCCTGCTGCGATCAACTTGGAATGACCCCCAATAAACTAAAAAATTATGTCTTTATAGAGTGCCAACAACATTATGGGAGTAAAATAATTATAATAAAATAATAATTTTGTTCACCTGGTCTGTGCAAGTACAATTGAATGCTATAGCTGCACCAATGAGGATTCTGTACAAGAGTGTAATAATGCTTTTTAAAAATGCAAGAAAATGATGTCTGAATTATCCTTTATGTTAATTATTAAGCCTTTGTTGTCATACCAATGATACTTTTGATAATAGAGCATTCTGAGTTGAAATCAGTCTCGGAAATTACTCCCCCTCAGGCTGTGGTCTTAATGAAAACTAAGTAACAAAATCAAGAAACAAATTATTTTCTTACACGTTAAAACCCTCTGCTGTCAAGTGCCTGACCCTAGTTTGATAATCTTATTTCCTGAGAATCAAAAGCTGGAAATGTACGTTTCCCAGAGTGCTAATTGCAGCCCTGCTCTGTTGCTAATCAAAAAATTGGATGTTTTGCATGAAAATACTTTACTAATTAATTCTCAGTCATAAAGCTCCCTAGTTTTAATAACCTACTTTGATTGGATGGTCTTTGTAAAGAGACTGAGGCTAATACGATAAGTTGGAAAAAACACACGGAGAAGAAATAAGTAGCATTACAATGCCTAGCTTAGGTGATTGCGTGAATATCACAGAAAAATAAAGGAATGATTACTCTTTACTCCTGTTATAATTCTTACCTCTATGTCTGTCTGTTTTACCCAGTTTTGTTCTATTTACTGTTCCAATTGTAAAGCGCAATGGAATATGCTGCACTATATGAGAAACTGTTAATAAATGAATAATAAAACCAGAAATACTGAAGGTGTGTACACACAGTGAGATATTTTTTTGCGATTTTGACTATATAGTCAAAATCGCAAAGAAAGCTAGCGTAGATCGCAAGGTGAAAGTCACCTTGCGATCCCGATGTGCGGTCCTGCAAGGTCGGTATCGCAAGCCCAGGTAGACTGTGCAGGCAAGTCAATTTTGACTTCAGTACATTAAATGTACTGAACTATTGTAGCAAAAAGATTTATGATGTTTGGAAACAGGCTACTATTCCCCAAGGATGGTACTTTGCCAGAAAAGACCAAGAAATGTTTACAGAAAATGGTGGTCTTGGGGAGCGCCAAAAGGAAAAATAGGGTCTAATACCAGCCTAAGTGGGCCAATTAGCTGTCCAAGAGTTCAACTCTCCCAAGGGTGACAGCAAGTGTACACAACATCTGTCCCACATTGGTCACAATGTATATTTGAGAAGGCAAGTTTTAATGTGCTTTTAGAATACAACTGTATATTAAGGAAAAAAGAAGCTGATTAACTTTGATCTCTTTGTGTGAATTAGGTCTGAAGGTCTCATTGTAGACTTATTAGAAGGAATTGCTAATCCACATCATCTTGAAAAGGCTTACTTAAAAAAAAATTGGACTAAACGTATATAAGTATATACACTCTGTGGGGTAAATTTACTAAGATGGGAGTTCTATTTAAGATGGGATGTTGCCCATAGTAACCAATCAGATTCCAGGTATTATCTTCTAGAAGGTGTTAGATAAATGAGAAGTAGAATCTGATTGGTTGCTATGGGCAATTTACGTGTGTGTGTGTGTGTGTGTGTGTGTGTGTGTGTGTGTGTGTGTGTGTGTACATACACACATGCTGCACGTTTGCCTTGATAAAGGTGAACACCTGTCTCCGAACTGCTGTATTTAATCCTATGTTGCTCTGACCATAGCCAGATTAAGGGTGGGATGCAGGGCATACTGTCCCCCTGGGTTCCCCTTTGTCAGGGGGGGTCCTCCGGTTAGAGCACACTGACATCACTAGCTTTCCCTCTTAGGCGGCAGCAGAACCAGCAGCCAGAATGAAAGCAGGACAGTATGCAGTTAAGGCAGAGACACAGGAATACACACCTCCCAACGTGACCTGCTCCAGGAGTGACACAATGCTCTGCTCCTGGACTTCCCTATTAATTTGTCATAGCCATCACCTTATCACACTTATCCATTGACGTGTTCAAAAAAGGGGACTTCAATAATAAATTTAGAGAAGTCCTGAAGCAGAGCATTTTGTCCCTCTTGGAGAGGGTCTTGTTGGGAGGTGTGGGAATATGATGTTTCATGAGCTACCAATAGACATTTCTGACCAGAGGAGAGATACTCTAGGAGGGTGGAGACAGCTGTAAGTGACACAGGGATCCCGGCTTGTCCTCCTCCTCACCTGGGTGACTGTTCTGTGTAAACTGTTATGCAACTAAACCATTTGGGTATAGAGTTAGAGACACACACAGAGTCCTCCTGAGTCCTGTCCAGTGTGTAAGTAGAACAAAGGCTGCTGCTATTCTTGCATGTGACAAGATACATTTTTTATTTTTCTATGTGTATTTTAAGGTTAAGTTATCTTTGTTCCACTACAAAAATTTATAAAATAGTTTCAATTAGGTGGAGCTATAAACAGTACCCAGGCATTATTAAACTAAACTAATATACACCATTAGTTTAAATTTAATGTACACAATCTATACCTCCCACTATGACCCATTCCAAGAGGGACAACATGCTCTCTACCTGGACTGCCTTCTTAATTTATGATTAAAATCACCTGTTTTGAAGTACCTTTCTTATCAATAAAATAGTTGAACACAGGTGACGCCAATCATATATTAAGTGAGCAATCCAGGTAGAGAATTTTGTCCCTCCTGGAATGGGACATGTTGGGAGGTATGCACATTCTAATATACATCCCCCACCTTCCATCGGGGCTCCCCTGTCTTAAGTGCTCCGGGCACCCCTAAGGCTTAATATGACCCTGTCTCTGACAAGCTATCTATAAACCGTAATTTGCTGTGAATGAATGTGCATTATTTGTTGTCACTGAAGTGTATTCATTGGAATTTTTTCACATTCCATAATCTGTTATGAACAACATTCAAATGCCATGATTTGCTGAAGTTCTTATACTGATATTCTACTATACCCAATCAGTGTCTCATTAATGACCAATGATGGACCATTTAACTGTGTATTGATATAAGACCCATGAAGAAGTCCTATGGATGAAATACGTTGGGTTTATATGCTGAAATGAATCATATCCAGAATCTTCGCACCAAGCACTGTTATATCAACACTATTGTTATTGATGTCAACAACTTATTTAATTGTATATTGTGGAATTTATGCATCATTGTCAAAACAAAAATTATAAGTCATTTTATGTCAAAGCTACAAAATAGTTTTTAGTAAATAAATTTGTAGTGTGATCTTAAGTTGGTATATTACTGGTGGCAAAAGGATATATTTTGTGTTTACAAGCTCCCTTAGGATACTTTCTTCTGTATTCTTACCCCAGTGTACCCTGTCTAACAGGGGGTATTTCCTAGAGGCGTAGCTTAGTATTGTCAGCGCAAAGTAAGGTCTTTTTGAATAGTGTGTGTGTGTGTGTGTTTCTGTTAAGTCCATAGGATCCACAGGTTAACATTGGGATATGATGAAGCGACAGCGGATTTGCACCAATCGGTCAAAGCTTTTTGGCCTCCCAGCATGCAACGGGCCCATCCATATATCCACGCCTCCTGGCTCAGGCAAATCAGTTGAATTCCAAAGCTCAAGACAGGAGCACATATACAGCCCTAATCAGGCGAGAAGAACGTACATACACACCCTTCCGTACAAGGAGGAAGAGGTTAGTGAGTAAAAACATCCTCAAATCAGGTGTGTCAGGGTGGGATCCCTGCAGATACTGTGGACTTAGCAGAAATAGCGTTATCAACGGTAAGTTCTTACCATAACGTATATTTCTCCGGCAGGGGTGGTCATTCCGAGTTGATCGCACGTAGCAACTTTTTACTGCTCGTGCAATCAACTAGATGCTGCCTATGGGGGAGTGTATTTTAGCATAGCAGGGCTGTGAGCGCTTGTGCAGCCCTGCTATGATAAAAAAGTTTCCTGCAAAACAAGACCAGGGTCAGACCTACTTACCCTGTGCGACGGATCCAGCGACGAGGGTCCCGGGATTGACGTCAGACATCCGCCCTCCAAAAGCCTGGATACACCTGCGCTCGGATCTCCACGCCCGGAAAACATTGAGTAGACGCCCCGGAACGCCCCCCCCCCGCCGTCAATCTTCTTGCAATCACCACTGCGATCACTTTTAGCGCTGGCGGCGTGTGCATTGCGGGTGCCGTGCAGCCGCAGTCCCGACCCATTCGCACCGCAACGAAGAACCACTGCGTGCGAACGGGTCGGAATGACCCCCAGGGTACACAGGTTATCCACAAGATAATATTGGGATTTCCCAAAGCAATTTAGTGGTGGGGACGCTCCTGACTGGACAGGAGAATCCTTCGCCCAAATTCAGCGTCATAAGAGGCATAGGTATCCATGGCATAATGACTAATGAATGTGTTAATGGAAGACCATGTGGCTGCCTTACATATATGTTCTGCTGAAGCACCACGTTGTGCTGCCCATGATGGACCTACCTTATGAGTAGAGTGAGCAGAGACTTTAGCCAAAACAGGGAGATCAGCTTGAGAATATGCTTCCGAAATAGTCATCCAAAGCAACCTTGCCAGTGTCTGCTTATCAGCAGGCCATCCACTTGTGAAATCCGAAGAGAATGAAGAGAGAATCTGTCTTTCTGATGGCACTGGTAAGATCCATGCAGATCCTTAAGGCATGGACCACGTCCAGCTATGCATCTCCCGCAGAAAGGTCCGGTACCTGGAAAGCTGGGACTACAATTTCTTCGTTAAAGTGGAATTTAGACACCACCTTGGGAAGATACCCAGATCTAGTTTGGAGAACGGCTTTGGCTAAAAAAATAAAAAATAAATCAGAAATGACAATGACAATGCCCCTAAATCTGATACTCTTCTAGCTGACGCCATGACCAGTAGAAAGAGAACTTTAGCTGTCAACCATTTAAGATCCACTTTATTGAGTGGTTCAAATGGGGCAACTTGAAGGGCCTTTAGGACTAAATTTAAGTCCCAAGGCAATGTAGGAGGAACAAAAGGAGGTAAAATGCGCAGCATTCCCTGGAAAAAAGTATGCACATCATGTAAGTTGGCAATTTTCTTTTGGAACCATACAGTCAATGCTGACACTTGCGCTCTCAAGGAAGCCACCTTCAAACCTTTATCCATTCCTGCCTGAAGGAATGCTAAGACCTTGGAAACTCTGAAAGACTTAGGGTCCATTTTCCCTTCACTGCACCAATGAATATAGGTTTGCCATATTCGGTCATAAATGCGAGCTGAGGAAGGTTTCCTTGTTCTGAGCATTGTTTGAATTACCTGTTGTGAGAATCCTCTTGACTTCAGGATAGAGGTTTCAAGAGCCACACCGTCAAAGACAGTCGATCCAGATGTCTGTGATAACAAGGACCCTGCATCAATAGATCTGGACGTTGAGGTAGCAGGAGTGGGGCATCCATCGACATTCTCTGCAAATCTGTGTACCAATGCCTTCTTAGCCAAGCCGGAGTCATTAGTATCACGGCACCCTTTCCTTGCTTTATCTTTTTCACCACCCTGGGTAATAGGGTGATTGGAGGAAACACACAAGCCAGATGAAAGTCCCATTTCACTGACAGGGAAGCCACAAAGATCGCTCTGGGATCCTTTGTTCTTGACCCGTATGCGGAAACTCTCTGGCTACCCCCACTTGTCTACTAGGGTCTGGATGAGCTCCGAGTGTAGAGCCCATTCGCTTGCCTGAATGGCGTTGTCAACTGAGAAAATCCCCTTCCCAGCTTAGGACTCTGCAGACAAGGCTGGATTATGAAGTTCTGTCCACTTTAGTATGTGACTTACCTTCTTCATCGCTTTTGAGCTGTGAGTTCCTCCCTGATAATTGAGGTATGCTACTGCCGTTGCATTGTCCGAGCAGATCTGAACTGGGTTCCCAAAAGAATGTCCTCTGCCTGAATCAGTGCCATGTATATGGCCCGAAGTTCCAATATATTTATTGGCAGGCAACCTTCTTTCTTGGTCCATTTCCCCTGGAAACACAACCTTCCTGACACTGCTCCCCAGCCCTGGAGACTGGCATCTGTCGTCAGAATTTCCCAATCTGATATCCAAAAGGGTCTCCCCTTGTCCAGATGGGATGTCTGTAGTCACCAGGCTAATGACCTTCTTACTTCTAACGTAAGAACCATAGTCTGCGTTTTTATCATCTGATGCAACCCATTCCATTTGGCAAAAATCAGATGCAGCAGAGGCCTAGAGTGGAACTGTGCATACACCACCAAGTCGAACATTGACACCATCAAACCCATCACAAGCATTGCTGCGTGAATGGATACCTTTTGACTGTGTAGCAAGTCCTGAATCCTTGACTGGACCTTGGATATTTTGTTCAGAGGTAAGATTACTCTCTGAAGACTTGAATCCAGTAAAGGCTCAAGTGAGTCATCCGCTGTGATGAAACCAGAGACGATTTTGCACAATTTATGAGCCACCCGTGCCTTTGCAGAAACGTTATTGTCTGTTGCAGATGACATAGGAGCAATTCCTGCGACTGTGCCAGGATTAAAAGATCGTCGAGGTATGGAAAAATTCTTATCCCCTGCTGGCGTAGATAAACTGCCATTACCACCATAATCTTGGTAAATACTCTGGGGGCTGTGGCTAACCCAGAAGGTAGGGCCTGGAACTGAAAATGCTGTTGGAGAATAGCGAACCTGAGAAAGCACTGGTGGGACAGTGCTATAGGAACATGTAGGTAAGCATCCTGTATATCCAGGGATACCATATAATCCCCTGGCCAAAATGATGGAACGTAAAGTTTCCATATTAAACCAAGGTACCCAAACGTACTTGATCAGCACTTTGAGATTGAGAATGGGCCGAAATGACCCATTTGGTTTCTGAACTAGAAACAGCTTGGAGTAAAAACCCTGTCCTCGTTGCGCAGGAGGAACTGGAATGACTACTCCTGACTGAAGCAATTTCTGAACTACCGCTTGCAAAGCCCTGGCCTTCGTCTCTACCCGAGGTGGGCTGGTACAAACAAACCTTCGAGGAGGGTGCTTATTGAAGGCAAAAGCATAACCTAGAGATACCGCTTTATGCACCCAGGCATCTGTTGTAGACTGCTGCCAGATCTGTGCAAACTGAATAAGTCGGCCCCCCACCCTGGGATCCCCAAGGTGGAGGTCCGCACCATCAGGCTGATGGCTTATTATCTGTTTTAACACCCAGTCCTCTGGTAGCCCAATGCTTTTTAGTCTTACCAGACTTGTTGTATTAGAACTGCCTACCATCACTTTTTCCTTTAGCTTTTCCTTGAGACCGAAAGGGCCGAAAAGCCGAAACTTTAGGTTTGAAATTGTATGTGGAAGGAAACTTTACCTTCTTGGAGTCTGACTCCAAAATATCCGTCAATTCTTTACCAAAAAGACTATCTCCATAAAAAGGCAAAGATTCCAAAACCTTCTTAGATTCTGAATCAGCTTTCCATGTACGTAGCCAAACTGCTCTGTGAGCAGCGATAGTTGAAGCTGATGCCCTGGAGGCAATAGTACCCATATCCAATGCTGCATCTTGCAAGAACACTGCAACCTGTTTTATATGTGCTATATGGGATTTTTGCTCTCTAGATGCTATTGAAAAATCCCCCTCAAATGCATCAGCTCAGGCAGCTACTTCCTTTGCCATCCAAGCTGAAGCCATGGCTGGCCTTATGACTGGCCAAGACAGGGAAAAAAATGTTTTTTTAAAACACCATCCACTCTCCTATCCGTGACATCATTTAATGATGTTGAAGGCAAAGGTAATGTAGATTTTCACACTAATTGAATCACATGCGTATCTACTTTGGGAGCCACCTCCCTTTTTAAACAATCCCCAGCTGGAAGAAGATAATAGGAATTCCATTTCTTAGGAATTCTAAACTTCTTATTGAGTGTAGCCCGAGCCTCTTCTATGATTTTCATCAGCTGATCTGACCCTGGAAACTCAGTCTTAACTGTTTTGGGACGTTTAAACACAGGTGCCTTGGTTTTTAACACAGGCTCTGCTGAATCCTCTAAGTATAGAATGGCTTTCATTGCTTTAATTAACTCCGCTATATGCACTGAGCTGAGACCTTCCTCCTCCTCTTCGTATGCCGAAGCAGAGTTTATTGAGCTTTCATCCTCCGATGAATCCTCATCTGAAACATGTGTAGCCTATGAGGATGAAGATTTACTTACCACTGGCTTATCAGCCTGTTTCTTTTGAGAGGCTGCTGCTGGAAGTGATAAACCGCAGGTGGAAAGGTGCATGTAAGGGTTAATTGTGTAACCTATCCCTGTTACAGGAGTTGGAGGAATTATCCGTTCAGCTATACTGGACAATGGGGGTCATTCTGAATTGTTCGCTCGTTGCCGATTTTCGCAACGGAGCGATGAAGGCGAAAATGCGCATGCGCATGGTACGCAGTACGCATGCGCTAAGTATTTTAGCACAAAACTTAGTAGATTTACTCACGTCTTAACGAAGAATTTTCATCGTTGAAGTGATCGGAGTGTGATTGACAGGAAGTGGGTGTTTCTGGGCGGAAACTAGCCGTTTTCTGGGAGTGTGCGGAAAAACGCAGGCGTGCCAGGATAATACACGGGAGTGTCTTGAGAAACGGGGGAGTGGCTGGCCGAACGCGGGGCGTGTTTGTGACATCAAACCAGGAACGAAACGGGCTGAGCTGATCGCAGTGTAGGAGTAAGTCTCGAGCTACTCAGAAACTGCTAATAATTTTCTATTCGCAATTCTGCTAATCTTTCGTTCGCAATTCTGCTAAGCTAAGATACACTCCCAGAGTGCGGCGGCCTAGCGTGTGCAATGCTGCTAAAATCTGCTAGCGAGCGAACAACTTGGAATGACCCTCATAGTCAGTGCAAACATAGCCCAAGGTGGATCAACCTGCACCTGAATCTGCCCTGTATTTTTCAAGAGATCCTGGTGAAAACTAAAACAATTTGCACACAAACCATCCTGAACCAGATCCTGAGAGGTTAACACAGCTTTGCAAGACAAGCATGATATAAGCGTTGGTGTTGCTGTGAGTGTATCTTCCTCACCTTTGCCGCTCTTAGAAATAATAAATAATCAACACTTCAACAGTGTACTACACAATTTGTGACTGTAATCACTTTAAGCTTTTTAAATTGACCTACAATCCGACCCTACCCATGCACCAGCATTGAAGATCGGAATAGGAAAAAACTGACAGAATATATCGTAAAGTCAGCAATCACACTAGCAGTCAGTCACATATTATACATTAGTATAATAAGCAATATGAGCACATCATCAACTACAACTACATTTCAAGTAGAACATATTACTGAATCATATCTAAACAGATCTACCGTATTCAGACGCATAGCGAAAGAAACAACAGTAATAGTATACAGACTCATATGCAATAGGCACTTATCTAGCTATTCATACTCAAAAAGGTAGACAGAGACATAGTGCTGTATTACCCGTACGCAGTACAGTGGGATACAGGGAGACTCACCTCGCTTCCAGGACCGATCAATACATTAGAGAATGCTGAGTGGATAATACAGACAGTACTAGTGTACACTGCCGCTTTATGAACCTAAGGTGAACACAGACGTTCAGTGAACACAGACGCACCCGTCACACAGCCGCCTATTCTGCCAATCTCCACAGCTAATCACTGCGGGCAGCAGTGAGACCTCTCTCCTTCTTGCCCGCCAGTGCGCCGTTCCAAGTCCAGGCTCTACAAGTGAGAGACTGTTTGAGCAGCAGTAGGGCACCGTGCTGCGTGACGGCGGCTGCCTCCCTGCACACAGTGCAATAATAATATTTTTTTTCTTATTCTCCCAGTAGAGGATGGTGGAGAGATAGCTGGTTGGTTCTTTCCTGGACTCATGGGGGAATGCATGGCACAAAGTGGGCGGCATCAGCCAGGAACATTTTGTGACCAGCAGCTGCAGCTATTTCTCATGCAGCCCATGGATCGCTATAAACAACTTGCTGTGCCTAAACCATTCTGCCTCCTACCAACAAATTCACATGCATGGAACGGCTTAAGCCGCTTTCACATCGCTACAGAGGATCGCACCTGGGACTTTTACACGGGTCCTTACCAGGTGTGACCTGCTTGAGACCCCTTTCAGACTGGTGGCTCCGACACGGCATATGGCCGTGTCGATGACATCACTGCATCATGTGCGGAGGTGTGCTTCGAGATCAGATGATGTGCAAGCACCTCCTGCTCCTATAGTGTGAACGGGTAGCAGGACGCATCGACACGGCAACCCGTTCATACTGCCCTTCTACCCGCGTCGTACCCATGTAAAGCCCTTCTTTAATAGCAGGTTGAAATACCAGGTTGCTCAAACCGGGATATTTTCCCTCACCCTTTTCACACTGCACATAAACCCGGGTTGCTGCGCATTGACGTGCAATAACCCGGGTTATTTTTGGCAGTGTGAAAGGGGTATTACTCTGCTCTCATGTTCTTAGAGTTCCCATGCTGGTGTCCGTGTAAGCATAACTGAAGCATGGCTCACTTATAGTATATGCTGTGCTGGCCAGAAGATGGCTTGAGGGATTTAGAGCTGCTGGGAGCAGTGAGAGGTCTGTCAAAGGTCACCCCTCATACCTATTATGCTTTGTTATGTATTAAAATGAAATACAAGACCAGTAACACAATAGAGCTGCTATACTGAAATACACTGAATTTTCACTATAGAAATTATACATAAATTATCCTGATGATGGGGCTCAGTCCCCAAAATGTTAATTAAAAGAGCACTTTTTCACCACTGTGCAAGCCTCTGAGTGCTGCCTTTATTCTGCATGGACCGGCACTCACATAATAGGAAACATTTGGCCCGGTGCCCTCAACAGCTGAAAACTCAGACACATATACAAAGGAGAAGCGGCACTCACGGAGTGTGTGTGTATACACACACACACACACACACACACACACACACCCCCCCCTGTGCAATATCACTAGAGAGAACCTATTGTCTGACCCTAATCCCCCCATATCCTCCAGTACTGCTATCTACCTTTACCCCCATCACTGCCCCCAGTATTGCCTGACGCCAAAATGGCACCTGACAGTGGATAGGTGGGTTATATTAGGCGGAAAGTTTAAAATGGGCAAACATAAGGATCTGAGCAATGTTAACAAGGGCCAAATTGTGAAGGCTATATGTTCAGTTTTCCAATACATATATTATACACGCACATAAACACACAGTATATATGTGTGTAAAAACACAGAGGAACAGTCCAATTATGAATAAATGTATGACTAATCCAGGAGGCATGACACTCACTAGACTTGTGTAAAAAGATGTGGTGTTTAATCCATATCAGAACATAGTAACAATCACAAACATTTCAATCCCATGTGGGATCTTACTCATGACACAAAAATGGTCAAAACGTTTGGCAGCAAACCTACATCAACCCAGACCAGTCTTAAATAGCAAAGCCAAAGATCACTGGAGTGCATGCACCTGAGGGGACCTAAAGTACAGAGACTCGTAGCCTTGTGTCCCACACATAGTAAGTGTAGCGGCACCACCTACTACTACCCAAAACAACACCCACTCCAACAGGGGCTATTAAAACATACTGCCTTGAAAAAGACCCAAGGATAGGGTTGAAACGCGTTGGAAAAACGGGACCCCCACAGTGTCTGCTGACTTCTGCTGAACATTCACCAGTGAAAAGGATCCCAGACTGCCTGCCCGGGTGGTGAACTGGTGATTTCATAAAATCTTGATTGAGAACTTCTTGTTCTCAGTCCTTCTGGTAATTGTTTTGCACTACAGTTTCCACAGTATTGAGGGGGAATACTATTGGTTCATTTTCATCTGTCCTCATTTTAATTTGTTATATGTATAACTTGTGATTAAATCTATGTTTCTACACATGATTTTTATATCTGTTTTCATCCTCATGTGCTGATTCCTACTGTACTGCCTGAGGAGGGATCGCGTCTTCCGATTATAAAGGCCGAATTGTATATTTACTTTATCACAATATTGCGGTGTATTGGCACCTGGCGGTACATATAACCCATATTTTTCTCATTTTCATTCCTATTAAAACACTATAAGCTCCAAGCGCAAGTATGACGTCACCTGGCACACAATGTCAAATCCTTGCCAAGGGAAATGGAGTATATACACAAAAATAATAAACTAAAAGTTACTCAATTATGGCCTTATATTTGTCACTATGTAAGAAATTATTCAGCTTCATGGTTCTAATAATCACACCGACATGTGGGACACGCCAATTAATTAAGTTACTATTTAGTTACTTAACTACCTAAGTGTTTAAAGCGAAACACTCAGAAATGTTCAAGGATTATTATTTTTTTATCTAAATATGGTTGGAATGTATTTTGTAAAATGGACTTAAATATTTTATTTGAAAAAAGCAAAATGTTTAGGGAGTGTATCGTAGCTCCCCATTGTAGTAGAACCTCCAAACTCTGAATGACAATAAACCCCCCAAGCAGCACTATATCCCTAGTGTCATTACCCGTCACCCCCCTAGTTGTAACAAATCCTCAGTGGCATTAAACCCCCAGCAACCAGTGTCTGTATACCACCAATGTGGAACTAACCCCCAAAACCATCCAGTGTCAATATATGTTTAATCTCTCCCCAGGCACACTACTGTACTTCTTAATTGTCTCATTAATCTGTGCCCCTTCCCCCTCATTCACCTCTAGGGGATGCAGTGGGACAGCACAACCCCAGCTAGCAGCGGAGGTAACCCGTGTGACTGTGCCAGTTAAGTGGTTAAAATCGATCAAGTTAAGTCCTCTCTCTATTCATCTTGGGCCCACTACCTTTCTAATGACGGCTCCTAAAACATGGGCACCTTTGACTTGTTCATTCTGATATAGTGATAAAGTACAGATTTATTTTGTGCTATCTGGTGAGAGACCTCCTTTTCTTTCGAATTGTGCTTGGAGTATACTGGAACTGCTGGAGGTAGAACCACAAAAACAGATAGAGGCAAACATTTTTGAATTCTCCATTTTTGTGGAATTAGGATATTTTATTGCTTGTTACTTACAAACATTTTCAATACTCTCAAAGCTTTAAATAGATAAGTATATAGACAACTTATTTAGAAATGGCAGTAGAGCCTTGTAACTACATTTCCACCTTTCTTGGCACAATAAAGAAACAAATGTGTATATACAGCATAAGTGCTGAAAGAAATCCGCAATTAGAACCTGATTCAGAGGTGCATGCAGATGTGTGGCTTCGATTATTCATGGATTGTCAAGTGGAAATATGCAAATGGGAAATTTAAGCATTCTCCTTGTGCACTATTGTACTACGGACTTCACAAACCCTGCAACGCCCACTGTGCCATCTGAGCAATGCTCAAGTGCGCAGGTGGATCCGATCTCTCCACCACTGACATACCATTGCTCGCAACACTGACTCCTCGAGCAGCTGCTGCCTGCCACCTTCTTACATTCTTAAGTGATGGCCACTGTGGCTGTAGTGCTACACTCCCATACCACGCCTATGCCACGTCCTCGTTTTGCTAAAACTTTAGGTCACCTCCCAGTCTCCACCATGAAATGCCCATTGATCATGAAAGCTGTCTCAAGTAACAGTGATGTCGTACCCAAATGCGTTCGCCTCACACTGGTTTTCCGCATGTGCGCAGAAGGGATTTCTTCTGGGTATCACATGTGCAGTGTGCTAATTATCGCTCCTAACATGCATTCTTTCAACTGCATCCACCTCTGAATCAGACCCTAAAACAAGCCATTTCAACAAATAATCAAGTAGCTTTTATCTGTGCAGTGCATGCTAAACATGAAAGGAAATGTCTGATTGGTTATTCTGGTTTAGCGCAGATTTACACCTTTGAGCAAATGTAATGTAACATTTCCAATTTCATACAAAACAAAGATGACATTTTATTTCAGAATTAAAATGTCATTTAAAAACTGTAGGGCATGATTTTATTGATTTCACAGCGTACAAGCAACAGTACTGTACGTACTTTGCTGGACCTGGAGTTTTTAAGAAAGTTTCACCAATCTGGTAAGCAAACCCTTATGTAGCGAGGTCTCTTACCTAGTAGTTCTCCACTTTTGCTGTACAACTCTCGTCTCTGTTCCCTCAAGTAGGCACTCATACTAATTGCATGAGAAGAGGACTCAAACCTAAAGAAAGCATATTTTAAAATGACTACACGTTGTTTAAACACAGTTAAAAAGTATTTATTATGAAGATCTAAAAAAGATAGCTTGAAGACACAATTCACATTCCTCATTCCAACGGCACTTAAATCATAGTAGTAACTGATCTAAGATAGGAAACATAGATCCATATGGCAGACTCTCATCCTATTTCTCAATAATAAACTGCAAATATAACATCCAAAAAGTTAATATGGGGTGGCCACAACAATGCTCCCTATGACAGATCTAGCCTTGCCTCTGCAGTTTGGTAATTGTCCAGTGCAAGAAAGAAAAAAACAACACATTTTTTTCTATGAAGCTGTGCCATGTGTTTACAGGTCTAATATAGGTCTAATATAACAGAATAAATCACAAAGACACTTTGCTAACAAAAAAACAACCTTTTAAATCCTAATTCTTTATGAATATATGTAACATTTCACTTGCACTTTTAAAAAATATATTAAAATAAAGAGTCTTGGAACAAAAGCATCATCACATACTTGAATAGAGAATTTTTAGGTCTCTGGGGTTTCTTCTTTGCAAAAAAAGCTGCAAATTCTCGCCCTGTGCTAGCATAGCTGAGCTGGGCTGATGGCTCTGAAGAGGTCTTGGTGTTCTGCATGTCCAGGTACTCAGTCAGCAGCATCTACAGGAGAAAATACATTTACAATCAACAAATGTGACCATTATAAAGGATTCTAAGGCTTTCAACAGTTAAACTTTAAGATTAACAAAGAGATCACTATGTGACTTTGATTTACATTTACAATTTAGGAATTTCCTTCTAAAAAAGATCTCTGCCTGAACAAAAAGGCTCTAGACCAGGCAAAATGTCCAGGCTGGGAGTTGTGGGGCTACTCAGGGGTCCTCTCTCCACCCCACTCTGTCTGGACTGAATTGTGGTCTCGCAGTTCACTGTACAAAGGTAATCATGGAATACTCTAAATAACGGCCAGGCTGGCACTGGTGACGCTGGAAAAACAATTATAATTTTTTTTTTCTTATTGAGGGGGCATGGAAACCCCTCCGCCGAAGCAGTGCTGGGCCAGTGGCTGCTCTTGGCGGCCTGGGTACATGCTATTTCAGGAAAGATATCCCATGTATATGGACAATTGTGGTTTGTTCCTTTTACTGCTTTATCATACAAAAAGTCTCTTCGCACAAAATGCTGACTGTATAAAGAAAGCTTTGCTAAAAGGATATACTCAAATTTACATATAGTAAATATCTTGAGAAGTTATCTGCGTACAGTAGAGTGGGAGACTTCGTAAGGAAAGGGAAAAACCAGAAGCAAGACAATACTTCATAGATGAGGCTTTGCCGTAAACGTGGTTGTAAAGAGAACCATATTGATGCTAACCATAAAAATCAACTTATTTACAGGCCGATAAATAACAGACAGAATCTGACTCTTTGTAATGTACTTAGAAAAACTTGTATTTTTATAAGACAGATAGAAATGAACATAGACCCAATAAAAACTGGAGGGGTAAGTATATTATTCAATAAATTGGTCTTATTATCTATCTCATAGTGGGTAAGATGTATATATGACGTTGTTCTGTGCTGGCATTCCAGTTTAGCAAAATACATAAGCTGCAATGAGCTATAAAATTATATAATGCCCTTTATTTTCTTTTTCTGGTAGTTGACCGTGATGAGTTACTTGATAAACAACTTTTTTTATGGCTAAAATGAGTCTTATCAATCCTGAAAAGAAAACCACCAAGCAAGCAGCTATATTAATACATAGAAGGTGCTTTGTATGCATACCATATTCAAAATTCAATTGCTGCAAAAAAAGTAATGTGACCCAAAGCATTAAATCTATTTACATTTTGATTCCTACATTTAATTATGGTACAACATTTTATAATCAACCCATTTATAGAGGTTTCCAAACGTATGAGATGTGTGTAGAGCTAGCGTGTCACATGATTCCAGGAGTAGCAGCTTGTGTAGCAATTCATATTTGTAGGTGGAGCTTTTTGACATTTGTGGAAACAGACAGCAGAAGTAATGACTAGCATCTAAAGGGGGGTACTCACGGAGCGATATTCTAAGCAATCTGACTAGATTGCTTAGAATATCGGCATGATCGCTCCGTGTGTAGCCCCCTCAGCGATAGCGATGCGCGGCCCCGCACATCGCTATCGCTGCTGCTAGATTGGCCTGCATGCAGGCCAATCTAGCGGGTCGCTCACTTCACCCGCTGGGTGAAGTGAGCGGCCCCCCCGTCTCCCCCCGCACGCTCAGCACAGATCGCGCTGTGCTGAGCGGCAGGAGAGATGTGTGCTGAGCGGTTCGCTCAGCACACATCTCTCCCAAATCGGCCCGTGGGTACTGGGCTTAAAAGTTCATTTTTAGACATCCTTGTCTTTCATGTCAGTGAGACACTGCTAAAATATGAACTACTCCTGCACAATGACATGGTTATAATGGAGATAATAGCTTATAAGAAGAAAATGAAAACCTCTGACTTAAAATCAATACAAAATGTTCTATTTCAAAAAGATACCTAGTTTGATATAAAGTCACTCATTCAAAGCAATTATGCTCATTTCTTTCAACACAAGTAATAATAGAAGTGTATCAAGCTATTTCAACGCATAACAATTTTATTTCCCATACTAGTGTCAGATACTAGTTCAGACAAAACTCTTAAATCAGTGGCGGTTTTATTTTTGTTCAAATAAATTAAATAGATACACAAAACAAATTTCATACAACTCAAGCAATGCTAATAACGGATGGACAGAACATAAGAGTTAT
>NC_086449.1:381500417-381560417 GCF_028390025.1 Pseudophryne corroboree
AATCCAGCCGCAGAATGAGCCTGCTGAATCGTATTACAGATCCAGCGAGCAATAGTTTGCTTAGAAGCAGGAGCACCAAGCTTGTTGGAAGCATACAGGATAAACAAAGATTCTGTTTTCCTGACCCTAGCCGTTCTGGCTACATAAACCTTCAAAGCCCTGACCACATCAAGTAACTCGGAATCCTCCAAATCAGTAGTAGCCACAGGCACCACAATAGGTTGGTTTATATGAAAGGATGAAACCACTTTTGGCAGAAATTGTGGACGGGTCCGCAATTCTGCTCTATCCGCATGGAAAACCAGATAGGGGCTTTTATGTGACAAAGCCGCTAATTCTGACACACGCCTAGCCGAAGCCAATGCTAGTAGCATGACCACCTTCCACGTGAGATATTTCAATTCCACCGTTTTGAGTGGTTCAAACCAGTGGGATTTCATGACACTCAATACCACGTTAAGATCCCAAGGTGCCACTGAGGGCACAAAAGGGGGCTGAATACGCAGCACTCCCTTCACAAACGTCTGAACTTCAGGTAGAGAAGCCAGCTCTTTTTTAAAGAAAATGGATAGGGCCGAAATCTGGACCTTAATGGAACCCAATTTTAGACCCAAAGTCACTCCTGACTGTAGGAAGTGAAGGAAACGGCCCAGCTGGAATTCCTCCGTAGGGGCATTCCTGGCCTCACACCAAGCAACATATTTTCGCCATATACGGTGATAATGTTGAGCTGTCACGTCCTTCCTAGCCTTTATCAGCGTAGGAATGACCTCATCTGGAATGCCTTTTTCCGCTAGGATCCGGCGTTCAACCGCCATGCCGTCAAACGCAGCCGCGGTAAGTCTTGGAACAGACAGGGCCCTTGTTGCAACAAGTCCTGTCTTAGAGGAAGAGGCCACAGGTCCTCAGTGAGCATTTCTTGCAGATCTGGATACCAAGTCCTTCTTGGCCAATCCGGAACAATGAGTATTGTTTTCACTCCTCTTTTTCTTATGATTCTCAACACCTTGGGTATGAGAGGAAGAGGAAGAAATACATAGACCGATTGGAACACCCACGGTGTCACCAGGGTGTCTCAAGCTATCGCCTGAGGGTCTCTTGACCTGGCGCAATACCTCTGTAGTTTCTTTTCGAGGTGGGATGCCATCATGTCCACCTGTGGCAGTTCCCACCGACTTGCAAGCTGTGCGAAGACTTCTTGATGAAGTCCCCACTCCCCCGGGTGGAGGTCGTGCCTGCTGAGGAAGTCTGCTTCCCAGTTGTCTACCCCCGGGATGAACACTGCTGACAGTGCGCTTACATGATTCTCCGCCCAGCAAAGAATTCTGGTGGCTTCCGCCATCGCCACCCTGCTCCTTGTGCCGCCTTGTCGGTTTACATGAGCCAAAGCGGTGATGTTGTCTGACTGAATCAGAACTGGTTGACCGCGAAGCAGGGCCTCTGCTTGACGTAGGGCGTTGTAAATGGCCCTTAGTTCCAGCATGTTGATGTGGAGGCAAGTCTCCTGACTTGACCACAGACCTTGGAAATTTCTTCCCTGTGTGACTGCTCCCCACCCTCGGAGGCTTGCATCCGTGGTCACCAGGACCCAGTCCTGAATGCCGAATCTGCGGCCCTCGAGAAGGTGAGCACTCTGCAGCCACCACAGGAGAGACACCCTGGCCCTGGGGGATAGGGTGATTAACCGATGCATCTGAAGATGTGATCCGGACCATTTGTCCAGTAAATCCCATTGAAAGGTCCTCGCATGGAACCTGCCGAAGGGAATGGCCTCGTACGATGCCACAATCTTTCCCAGGACTGGAGTGCAGTGATGCACTGACACCTGTTTGGTTTTAATAGGTCCCTGACCAGTGTCATGAGTTCCTGAGCTTTCTCTATCGGGAGATAAACCCTTTTCTGGTCTGTGTCTAAAATCATGCAGAGGAAAGGCAGACGAGTCGTAGGAACCAACTGCGACTTTGGAATATTTAGAATCCAGCCGTGTTGCCGTAACACTTCCAGAGAAAGTGCTACGCTGATCAGCAACTGCTCTCTTGATCTCGCCTTTATGAGGAGATCGTCCAAGTATGGGATAATTGTGACCCCTTGCTTCCTCAGTAGTACCATCATTTCCG
Organism: Pseudophryne corroboree; assembly: GCF_028390025.1. NCBI lineage: Eukaryota > Metazoa > Chordata > Amphibia > Anura > Myobatrachidae > Pseudophryne > Pseudophryne corroboree. Next base: position 381,502,535 of record NC_086449.1, read on the forward strand.
CCATTACCTTGGTAAATATTCTCGGTGCAGTGGAGAGACCAAACGGCAACGTCTGAAATTGGTAATGACAATCCTGTACCACAAATCTGAGGTACGCCTGATGAGGTGGATAAATGGGGACATGAAGGTATGCATCCTTTATGTCCAAAGACACCATAAAATCCCCCCCTTCCAGGCTTGCGATGACCGCTCTGAACCTTCTCTATCGGGAGATAAACCCTTTTCTGGCCTGTGTCCAGAATCATGCCCAGGAAGGGCAGACGAGTCGTAGGAACCCACTGCGACTTTGGAATATTCAGAATCCAGCCGTGTTGCCGTAACACTTCCAGAGAACGTGCTACGCTGATAAGCAACTGCTCTCTTGACCTCGCTTTTATGAGGAGATCGTCCAAGTATGGGATAATTGTGACCCCTTGCTTCCGCAGGAGTACCATCATTTCCGCCATTACCTTGGTAAATATTCTTGGAGCCGTGGAGAGACCAAACGGCAACGTCTGAAATTGGTAATGACAATCCTGTACCACAAATCTTGAACCGGAACCTTTTTAGGTACACGTTCAGGGATTTTAAATTCAATATGGGTCTGACCGAACCATCCGGTTTCGGTACCACAAACATGGTCGAATAATAACCCTTTCCTTGTTGAAGGAGGGGAACCCTTGACCACCACCTGTTGAAGATACAATTTGTGAATTGCAGTTAACACTATTTCCCTCTCTAAGGGGGAAGCTGGCAGGGCCGACTTGAGGTATCGGTGAGGGGGCATCTCTTCGAATTCCAGCTTGTATCCCTGAGACACAATATCTATTGCCCAGGGATCCAACTGTGAGTGAACCCACTTGTGGCTGAAATTTCGGAGACGTGCCCCCACCGGGCCTAGCTCCGCCTGTGGAGCCCCAGCATCATGCGGTGGATTTAGTGGAAGCCGGGGAGGACTTCTGTTCCTGGGAACTAGCTGTGTTGTGCAGCTTCTTTCCTCTGCCCCTGCCTCTGGCAAGAAAGGACGCACCTCGGACTTTCTTGTTTTTCTGTGATCGAAAGGACTGCACTTGGTAATACGGTGCTTTCTTAGGTTGTGAGGAAACATATGGCAAAAAATTTGACTTCCCAGCTGTAGCTGTGGAGACCAGGTCCGAGAGACCCTCCCCAAACAATTCCTCACCCTTGTAAGGTAAAACCTCCATGTGCCTTTTTGAGTCGGCATCACCTGTCCATTGCCGAGTCCACAGGACCCTTCTGGCAGAAATCGACATAGCATTTATTCTAGAACCTAGTAGGCTAATGTCTCTCTGAGCATCTCTCATATAAAGGACTTTAATATGCCCCAGGGTCATTAATATAGTATCCTTGTCTAAGGTATCAAGTTCCTCAGATAAGGTATCCGTCCATGCTGCTACAGCACTACACACCCAAGCCGACGCGATCGCCGGCCTCAGCAAGGTACCTGAATGTGTATAAATGGACTTCAGGGTAACCTCCTGTTTGCGATCCGCAGCATCTTTGAGGGTAGCCGTATCCTGTGACGGCAGTGCTACCTTCTTGGATAAGCGTGTCAAAGCTTTGTCTACCCTAGGGGAGGATTCCCAGCGTAACCTGTCCGTTGGCGGGAAAGGATACGCCATATGAATCTTTTTGGAAATCTGCAGTTTTTTATCTGGAGATTCCCAAGCCTTTTCACATAACTCATTGAGCTCGTGTGAGGGGGGAAAAGTTACCTGCGGCTTCTTTTCCCCATACATATGAATCCTCCTCTGCTTCCACATAGCCTTCCTCATCAGACATGTCGACACAAGCGTACCGACACACCACACACACAGGGAAAGCCCTTTTTGAAGACAGTTCCCCCACAAGGCCCTTTGGTGAGACAGAGAGAGAGTATGCCAGCGCACACCCCAGCGCTATATAACCCAGGAATAACACAGTAACTTAATGTTAACCCAGTAGCTGCTGTATTTGTGTTTTTTAGCGCCTAATTATGTGCCCCCCCCCCCCTCTCTATTTACCCTTTTTCTACCGTGATCTGCAGGGGAGAGCCTGGGGAGCTTCTTCTCAGCGGAGCTGTGGAGAAAAAATGGCGCTGGTGAGTGCTGAGGGAGAAGCCCCGCCCCCTCGACGGCGGGCTTCTGTCCCGCTAAAATACATATCTTTTTGGCGGGGGCTCATACATATATACAGTGCCCAACTGTATATATGTTACTTTTGCCAACAGAGGTCCATATGCTGCCCAGGGCGCCCCCCCCCCCCCCCCCTGCGCCCTGCACCCTTACAGTGACCGGAGTATGTGAGGTGTGTATGGAGCAATGGCGCACAGCTGCAGTGCTGTGCGTTCCCTCATGTGAAGAACGGAGTCTTCTGCCGCCGATTTCGAAGTCTTCTTTGCTTCTCATACTTACCCGGCTTCTGTCTTCCGGCTCTGCGAGGGGGACGGCGACACGGCTCTGGGATCGGACGACGAGGGTGAGATCCTGTGTACGATCCCTCTGAAGCTAATGGTGTCCAGTAGCCTAAGAAGCAAGACCTATCTTCAGAGAGTAGGGCTGCTTCTCTCCCCTCTGTCACACGATGCAGGGAGTCTGTTGCCAGCAGAGCTCCCTGAAAATAAAAAACCTAACAAAATACTTTCTTACAGCAAGCTCAGGAGAGCTCACTGAACAGCACCAAGCTCGTCCGGGCACAGATTCAAACTGAGGTCTGGAGGAGGGACATAGAGGGAGGAGCCAGAGCACACCAGAATCTAAATTCTTTCTTAAAGTGCCCATGTCTCCTGCGGAGCCCGTCTATTCCCCATGGTCCTTACGTAGTCCCCAGCATCCACTAGGACGTTAGAGAAAAATGAAGATGCATATTCTGAACAAAGTAACCCTTCATCTACAGAACTGCAATTTGTGTCCACCGTTAATACAAATGAGGCTTAATGAACCTGTGATACTAGCATTCCTTGCCAGTCATTGAGGCAAAAAGCATTTTCCACAAAATGTATGTCAGGTCACATCTGCCGAGCATGCATAGTCCTTACTCTCAGATTAGCTTTGTACCTCTAAAAGGCAATGGATTCCATATGTGTCTGGTGACTGTGTTTTTTCCATAAGTATTGGAATGGAGTTACATCTGCGCAAACTCCAAATAACTGTTTGTTGAAGTATGATTGACTGAATTAGCCCTACACAGATGACTCCACACTGATCATTGCTGCAGTGTGTTCTCATGCATCACCCCATGCTACTATTCATGGCCACATGCAAATAGTACGCACCATGATTTCCCTATGGGAAGCGTGCTCGCACGCGGCCGCAGGCACCTTGGTCTCCGCAAATGACTGGCGATTGTGAATAATCGCGGGTCGGATGAGCGTGGCCACATCTGCATATCCACAGATAATCTTAAAAACAACACCTTCAGCATGCCAGTGTTCTGTATGTGATATCTGGTGACTACCATTTATCTTTACTACTTTAGCCTGTACTAATATAGAACATCGGGAATGTGAAGCATCATTTGTATACATTTAGCCAAATACTCTACTGGTTTATTCCATGTGATTTTTATGCAAATTGTGGAAATGGAACAATCACATTTAGGGGTAAATCCAATTAGGTGTGAGCTGCCTCGTGTGAGCTGCTAGTTGCCGTTTTCACAGCAACTTCGCAGTTCCAATTCCAAACGCGCATTCCTTCTGTCAGAAAAAAAAAATTCTCTGTGCACCCCCAACCCTGAGCGTGTGAAAAGGCATGGATAATCTATCTATTAAAAAGTAAAAATGTCGGGACTTACTTCAGAGCCCCATTGGACACCTCCCTAATAACTAATTAGGCAATTAGAAGTTTTCAATTAGCTTAATTTGCCTAATAATTAAATGTAATTTTGGGGGTTAAAAAAAAACGGCCTCAAATTATGCCAAAATCAACTTTTACTAGATTACCCCATATGTATTTAGTATTCATTTATTAAAAAAGAAAAAAAAAAAGATTTTTATAATTGTTTTAAAATAATTTTTTTTTAAATGTACAGTAGTCACCTCAAAGAACTTTTTTTATTTTGCATTTTTCATTTAATTACTTAGAAATTAAATGAAATTTGTAGGTTTTTTTCATTATTTTACTTGAAAATAAATAAATGCACAAGTCATCCATTTGACACCTTTTAAGAACATCCAGTACTTTCCGTATGCCCACTACCAGCTTTCTATAGGATTCTGCTAATGAAATTGTCACTTTTTAGGGGTCCATATAGTAGAAACCCTCACCATGACTGCCGCAAAATGGCATTTATCGGATTAGCAAATTTTCAGGTGTGTGCATTCAGCTGCGTTTCTAGCGGCGGGCCAGCCGTGCATTTGCTCAGGGCGCCCGCTGCGGCACTTTCCTATGTTAAATACCTCTCCACCTCCTCCCTGCCATTAGTACTCCGCTCAGCGGCGGAGTTTCACGGAATGACATCATGACGCAAATGTGTAATTTCACAAAACTCCGGCCCCCGAGTGCAGAATTGTGATAGGGAGGCAGGAGAGAATAGGGGCGGGCTGTGATGGTCGGGATGCTGTACACAGTCTTGACAAATGCCATTACACAGCCCTGGCCTGGCATTACACACCCTTGGAATTACACAACCCTATCAACAAGCATTACCCCTGGCAATGAGCATGACACCCGTCCCATAGCATGAAACGCATGGCAATGAGCTTGGATCCCAGAGCATGAAACCCCTGGCAACTAGCATGATACCCAGCGCATGAAACCCCTGGCAACGAGCATGATACCCCGCTCGTGAAACCCCTGGCAACGAGCATGATACCCCGCTCGTGAAACCCCTGGCAACAAGCATGACACCCAGCACTTTTTAAATCTCGCACTAGGAGCCAAATTGGTTAGAAACAGCCCTGTGTGTATTTGTGCAATGTCTGTTAGTTTCATGAAACAAACTTGCACCTAACCTTTTTTGAAAGTGGCTTAAAATTACCCTATTTTATGTACCACCAATTTAATTTGAGTGCTTATTTTATAGTGAAACACTTGCTTTATTTGTATTTTTTAAACTTTCTTTGAAAAATGCATATAACAGCCATTTGACACAATTTAAGTACTCCAAATCTTTTATTTTGACCACTAACCGACTTCTATGTTTTACTTTATTTTTTTTATTTTTCAGGGAGACAGACAGATAAAACCAGAGAACATTTTTCCCTGGTTTTGACAAGAATTTTCGCAAGAATCTAGTTTTCACAAATTTTCAATTGAATAGGGCAAATCGTAGGAGCGCGCAAACCCACGATAAGCCGCGCTTTTGACAGTCATTTTTTTTGGTTGATGTTAGCGAGAAGTCCAATTGCTGCAAATTTCAGCATTTCAACTGCTAATTGAATTTACCTCTTTGGGCTATACACCTAATGCTAAGTAGAAATGTTAATACATACATAGTTATACTTATATGCTTGTATTAATAATATCCATCTAGTTTCTGAATGGAATAGGAAGTGGAAGAGACCAGACAACTTGCATATTATTTAGCAGATCGCAACACACATATTAATTTATGTTGATGCAAAGTTATTCAGATATTCACACAGGCTGGAAAGACTTAGGGAGATGCGCAGTGTTATATACAGTTAATAGCACATTACTGTGCATGATACTTATTTTGTGGCAAAAACTTTGTGACAGCTACAGTCAAATTTAGCATTCTAATTTTGATGAGTTGACATATACCATATCCCAACAATGAATAAAAAATATCTGTTTTGAGATATAGTAAAGCACTATTTCTCTAACTTGGTAGTCCATCTGTACAAATAAAGTATCGTTTTTCTCATTAGTGCATGGTCAGTTCTTTTAATAGAAAATCATTTTACTATTAGTGATTCCCAACCTCACATATCCAGCACACATGCGTCAGCTGGCATTATTTGTCATAAATGAAATAAAAAAATAAAATAAAATAAAAATCAATAAAACTGGAATGATTGCAAAACAATTGGCCTATGTGATATTATATGATATGGTGCTAAAAAGGGAATTGTTCAATGCTGTACAGCAGATAGTTAAATAGTTATCCATTGGATCTAGAACTGACTGTTTTTACCTACAGCCCATTTGGATTTTGTGGGTCAGACTAAATTAAAGGTTACTTAAATGACACTGGTTAAGACAAATACTGGAGCAGTTATAAAATTAGCTTAGGATAAGTAAGTGGCAGATTTCCAATACGTGGCTAGGGACCTCACCTGCTGGTGGAACAGCATGCACCACGCATAAGAGCCACTGATCCTTATTTCCAGAAGCACCATCGGGGGAACAGGGATTGCGGGCGGTTATTTGCGTGCAGTAGAGGTTTGGGCTACTTGCCTAAGTGCCATCTGCTGGGAAGCTTCAGTTTCAAGGCCAGGGGGTGGAGCCTGAGCAGATAGTGAAACTATCATGATGTCGCAAAGCCCTCTACACTACTGCTGGGGGCCTCTGCAGCTATGCTTTACTACCGTCAAAGCGGAGGCGGCTCTTCAGGATGGGGAAACCAATAATATTCTACTTAAAGGCAGCCGGATCCCCTAAATTCACCTCTGGGTTGAGTTAAAAAAAAAAAATATGCCCATATTCTAATGCTATTCTATGCAATCTCATTTAAAAAAAAAAGAGAAATAATGACACAATGAAATACTAAATATGGGAATACCTTCCCGTAAGGGCTGACAATCTAAAAGCAGAAGCGTAACATTTAAAGCATACAATTCTATAAGGGAGAAAGTGTATCAAAGAATTTAAGTTATGTTAAAATATATACCCAAAGGTTCATACACAGTGAGATATTGACTATCGCCGATTTTGACTATCTTTACTTGAGATATTGGCTATGTGCGATTTTGACCACACTATACTTTGTACTAGACAGTCAAAGTTGACTTGCCTGCACAGTCTATTTATTCTTGCGATACTGACCCCACGAGAGCGCGCATCGGTATCACCAGCAGTGAACACACGGTGTGATAGTGACTAACTTTCCTTACGATTATGACTATATAGTCAAAATCAGAACCAAGTGTAAGTTGCTCAAATCAATTAGGAAATACAATTCAGGTGCATGAAAGGGAGGGAGTAGTCTAAGCTAGAAATTGAGGATTAACCCCTGGTGTCCCCCAGCACACTTAGCTGTACCTGTACCAAGACATGAAAGACTATATAATAGAAATCCAGAGGTCTTAATTACATACAGTTTGCAAACGTATGATAAGCCACCAGGCCCCGACAAGGCTCCTCTGATGCTGGTGGTTCCTAACTAGGTCTGGGCCTGGGGTGTAGAACCCCACAAACCAGCAAAGGCCAGCTAATGTTAAGCCCGCCTTAACACATTTATTAATCCTTCTGGTCTTTTAATTGCACCTTCACTAGTATATTCATTTTTGTATATAGATTTTGCTTTCTTTACCTACTCGCATTGTGCTGCCCTGGAGTAGCTGGCCTTTGCCGGTTTGTGGGGTTCTGCACCCCAGGCCCAGACCTAGAGTTAGGAACCACCAGTATCAGAGGAACCTTGTCGGGGCCTGATGGATTATCATACATTTGCAAACTGTATGTAACTAAGACCTCTGGATTTCTATTATATAGGCTTTCATGTCTTGGTACAGGTACAGCTCGGTGTGCTGGGGAACACTAGGGGTTACTCCCCAATGTTTTTCTATATAGTCAAAATAGTAAGCATACATCGCACTGTGTGTATGCACCTTAAAGCAGGCTGATTTATCCTAGTGTCAGGGAAAAAACGTCACAGACTCTTAGAGAAGAAATGCAATACAAAGATCAGGAACTAAATTTGCGCTTCTGTGGATATGGGCGGAGCCTTCAGTGACACTTAGGTTGCCCTTGTGGAACCACAGCTACAGGCCGTGATTGTGGAGGTAGTGTTTCATGATTGGCACTTATCTACTAAACCAATAAAAAGCAGGAAAAATATAAAATGGTAAAAAATGCAGATTTAATTTAAAAAAAATTAATAACAAACAAGGATATATAACAAGGATATATTGTAGACCAGGGGTGGCCAGACTTTTGGAGTTGGCGATCTACTTTGAAAGCTGAAAAGCTTTAGTGATCTACCTAGGTGGGACAAAAGCGCGTGCCACAGACGCATGCCCAAAAAGGGGACAAGGCATAACAAAAAGGGGGTGTGACCTCCTTGCTGCACAGGGTGTAGGGACAAGTAAAAAACTCAAACACACTGGCCCCAACACAGTAGTAAAAACACATTGGCCCCCAAACAGTAGTCAAAACACATTGGCCCCCAAACAGTAGTCAAAACACATTGGCCCCCAAACAGTAGTCAAAACACATTGGCCCCCAAACAGTAGTCAAAACACATTGGCCCCCAAACAGTAGTCAAAACACATTGGCCCCCAAACAGTAGTCAAAACACATTGGCCCCCACACAGTAGTAAAAACGCATTGGCCCCCACACAGTAGTAAAAACACATTGGCCTCCACACAGGAGTAAAAATACATTGCTCCCACACAGTAGTAAAATTGCCCCATATATGTAAAAAAGTGTCTCCCACAAAAAAAAAAAAACATATTAACTTGTCTCAGACCCTGCTCCTGCTCCTCCTCCCTCCCCCTTCCCCATATTAACACTTCAATAACACCGCTAAACATTACCTACCGAGCAGGCAGCCAGGCGGAACAGCAGCTCCATATGACAGCACAAAATAACAGGCAGGCCAGGCAGTCGAAGGAAGAGCAGCAGTGGTGGTGGGCTCCTCACAGCGTGTGGGTGACATCATGATGTCACCGGTGAGCCGCACTACTGGGAGCTGCTTAAGTTTAGTTAAGTTGAAGCATGCCAAAGCGTTTCGAGACACAGCAGCCTTGAAGAAGAGACCTGCAGTGTCTCGAAACGCATTGGTATGCTTCACCTGTAATTACTACAAAGAAGAACACTGCCGACTATCCTTGTAAACCTTTCGGTTTAAGCAATGGAGCCATGTAAAGGGAGAACCTGGTTACTCTTCACATTTACACCTGTGGCTCTAATACATATTCCTTGGTAGGATTTTGACTTTTCTCCGGCCTATGTCATAGACTTTATGCTATGAAAGAGTGCCATCTCTGTTATTGTCTATATTATTGTCTACAATATATCCTTGTTTGTTCTTAATTTTTTTTAATTAAATCCGCATTTTACAATTTTATATCTTTACTGCTTTTATTAGCTCAGTGGATAAGCACCAATAACGTAACACTACCTCTACAATCACTGTCTCTTACAGAGAAGACCTACATATTGTGCAGTATTCACTATAAGAAATATCAGAAGACAAAAGATATATCAGAATATTCAAATCTCACAACTATAAAAAAAGCACACAAAAAATATCCTGAAACACAACTGAAGCTCTATTTCAGTTTAAAAAAGTGATGAAGCTTTAAAACACAGAATTTGATTCACCAATACTGAGTGCATACTGGTCTTCTTTAAAAATCAATAAATAAAATCTCCTAAGGTGGCCAATGATTCTCAACGCTTGTGGCCTTACGCCTCCCTCTGTTTTAGATCTGCATTTACTTCAGTAAAGCTCTCTGTTAGTAGGCATGGGGCAGAAGCAATATAAAGCCAGGTAAACGCGGCCAGAGGTACAGCAGGAGCCCTCACTGGTATTCTGTCAGAGAAAAGCACAGACACACGCACTCTTTCAAATATTTTCAATTTCTGGTTTTAATGCTTCTTTAAACAACATAAGTAAATTCACACTAAAAACAGTCACTTAACAGCAAATACATGTCTTTGGGGACTAGATTATAGGGAGAGAATGGAGGATTACTGGATTCTAAAAAGTATATTTCAAATGTTAATCCCTTATATTATGCGACTCTAAAGGTGTGTACACACGGTAAGATATTTTCTTCCGATTCTGACTATATAGTCAGAATCGGAAGAAAAGATAGTGCAGATCGCAAGGTGACAGTCACCATGCGATCCCGATCCGATGCGCGGCCCCGCGCGGTCGGCATCGGCAGAAAAAATAGGCTGTGCAGGCAAGTCAATCCTGGCTATCTCTATAGAAGAGATAGTCAGGATTGACATCGCACATAGCCAGCATCGCAAGCACACTCATTATGTGCTTGCGATACTGGCTAAGTGCCGACCCGGCCCCCCGTCGCACAGTGAGAATCGGATAAGTCCGAATCTCACCGTGTGTATGCACCCTAAGAAATCCTCTAACTGTAGGGTAATTCTAAGGTGTAATCCCTTTGCTGAGCAATTTCATATGAATTAAAAAATCAAAATGCCAAAAAACAAAGGGTGTAGTTTTTGAGTAAAACATAGTTCTATTTAGTATTGACAAATTACAGAAATCAGAGCAACATATAAATACAGGCTGTTTATTAGCACAGCTAGCTGAATATGCCACATGACCATGCCAGCTACACCGATAAAGCACACTCCCTGTTCAGAGGCGTAACACTGGGAGGCAATGGAGTCATCTGCCGCCGGGCTCCTGCTGTGAAGGGGGGCACCTCTCTTATTCTGTGAAACCTTTCAATTAATTTAATTGATAGCCGCCGCCGTCTCTTCAGTGGCCGACTTCCTCACTGTTCCCTGCACCTTACAAGTCACACCATTTTTATTATAGATATACATTTTACAAGTGTCATACCCAAAATTAGAACCCACGACCTATTACACTGGAAGCAGACATCTTACTGATGAAGTTGTTTGCTCCTGTATAGCAAACATGAGAATTCTAACTATATGAAGTTACTTCTCTGACAATTACAAGTAACTTCATATAGTTTGAAAATAAGATTTTAAACCTACCGGTAAATCTATTTCTCCTAGTCCGTAGAGGATGCTGGGGACTCCGTAAGGACCATGGGGTATAGACGGGCTCCGCAGGAGATAGGGCACCTAAAAAGAACTTTGACTATGGGTGTGCACTGGCTCCTCCCTCTATGCCCCTCCTCCAGACCTCAGTTAGAGAACTGTGCCCAGAGTATATGGACAATACAAGGCAGGATTTAGCAATCCAAGGGCAAGATTCATACCAGCCCACACCAATCATACCATGTAACCTGGAACATACATAACCAGTTAACAGTATGAACAAACGACAGTAACGGTCCAAGACCGATGTCAACTGTAACATAACCCTTATGTAAGCAACAACTATATACAAGTCTTGCAGAGTTTCCGCACTGGGACAGGCGCCCAGCATCCACTACGGACTAGGAGAAATAGATTAAAAGGTAGGTTTAAAATCTTATTTTCTCTTACGTCCTAGAGGATGCTGGGGACTCCGTAAGGACCATGGGGTTTATACCAAAGCATCCAATCGGGCGGGAGAGTGCATATGACTCTGCAGCACCGACTGAGCAAACGCTAGGTCCTCATCAGCCAGGGTATCAAACTTGTAGAATTTAGCAAAAGTGTTTGACCCCGACCAAGTCGCCGCTCGGCAAAGTTGTAATGCCGATACACCTCGGGCAGCCGCCCAAGAAGAGCCCACCTTCCTAGTGGAATGGGCCTTAACCGAATTTGGTACCGGCAATCCAGCCGTAGAGTGAGCCAGCTGAATCGTATTACAGATCCAGCGAGCAATAGTCTGCTTCGAAGCAGGAGCGCCAATCTTATTGGCCGCATACAGGACAAACAGAGCCTCTGTTTTCCTAATTCTAGCCGTCCTGGCTACATAAATTTTTAAGTCCCTGACTACGTCCAGGGATCTGGAATCCTCCAGGTCACTTGTAGCCACAGGCACCACAATAGGTTGATTCATATGGAACGAAGAAACCACTTTAGTCAAAAATTGCGGACGTGTCCTCAATTCAGCTCGATCCACATGAAAAATCAAGTAGGGGCTCTTGTGTGACAAAGCCGCCAATTCTGACACTCGCCTTGCTGATGCTAAGGCCAACAACATGACCACCTTCCAGGTAAGAAATTTCAACTCAACCTTGTTAAGCGGTTCCAACCAGTGTGATTTTAGGAACTGCAACACCACGTTCAGGTCCCATGGTGCCACTGGAGGCACAAAAGGGGGCTGGATGTGCAGCACTCCCTTTACAAACGTCTGGACTTCTGGAGGAGAAGCCAATTCCTTCTGAAAGAAAATCGAGAGGGCCGAAATCTGTACCTTAACAGAGCCTAATTTCAGGCCCATATCCAATCCTGTCTGTAGGAAGTGGAGAAAACGACCCAGATGAAAGTCTTCCGTAGGTGCATTCTTGGTCTCACACGAAGACACATACTTTCGCCAGATACGGTGATAATGTTTTATCGTCACCTCTTTCCTAGCCTTTATTAAAGTAGGGATGACTTCTTCCGGAATCCCCTTTTTCGCTAGGATTCGGCGTTCAACCGCCATGCCGTCAAACGTAACCGCGGTAAGTCTTGAAATACACAGGGCCCCTGCTGCAACAGGACTTCCCTGAGAGGAAGAGGCCAGGGATCTCCTGTGAGCATCTCTTGTAGATCCGAGTACCAGGCCCTTCGAGGCCAGTCTGGGACAACGAGTATCGTTCGTACTCTTCTTCGTCTTATGATCCTCAACACCTTTGTGATGAGAGGAAGAGGAGGAAACACGTAGACCGATTTGAACACCCACGGTGTTACCAGAGCGTCCACTGCTATTGCCTGAGGGTCCCGAGACCTGGCGCAGTACCTCTGAAGTTTTTTGTTGAGGCGTGACGCCATCATGTCTATTTGAGGAGTTCCCCAAATAAGTGTTACGTCTGCAAAGACTTCTTGATGAAGTCCCCACTCTCCAGGATGGAGATCGTGTCTGCTGAGGAAGTCTGCTTCCCAGTTGTCCACTCCCGGAATGAAGACAGCTGTCAGAGCCCTTACATGATTTTCCGCCCAGCGAAGGATCCTTGTGGCTTCCGCCATCGCGACTCTGCTTTTTGTCCCGCCTTGGCGGTTCACATGAGCCACTGCTGTGACATTGTCTAATTGAATCAGAACCGGTAGGTTTCGAAGAAAACTCTCCGCTTGTCGAAGGCCGTTGTAAATGGCCCTGAGTTCCAACACATTGATGTGTAGACAGGACTCCTGGTCTGACCAAAGACCCTGAAAAATTTTTCCCTGTGTGACCGCACCCCATCCTCGGAGGCTCGCGTCCGTGGTAACCAGGATCCAATCCTGAATTCCGAACCTGTGACCCTCCAGGAGGTGAGCACTTTGCAACCACCACAGGAGGGACACTCTGGTCCCTGGGGACAGAGTTATTTTCCGATGTAAGTGCAGATGGGACCCGGACCACTTGTCCAGAAGGTCCCATTGAAAAGTCCTTGCATGGAACCTTCCGAAGGGAATGGCCTCGTAGGCCGCCACCATTTTCCCCAGAACTCGAGTGCATTGGTGAACTGACACCCTTTTCGGTTTTAGCAGGTCTCTGACCATGTTCTGTATGTCTTGGGCTTTCTCTATTGGGAGGAAGACCTTCATTTGTTCCGTATCCAGTATCATACCTAGGAACGGTAGTCGAGTTGTCGGAATCAACTGTGACTTCGTTAGATTTAGAATCCAACCATGTTGCTGGAGCACTCTCAACGAGAGTGCCACACTGTTCAGCAATTTCTCCCTTGATCTCGCTTTTATCAGGAGATCGTCCAAGTATGGGATAATTATGACTCCATGCTTGCGCAGGACCACCATCATTTCCGCATTATCTTGGTGAAAATCCTCGGGGCCGTGGAGAGTCCAAACGGCAACGTCTGAAATTGGTAATGACAATCCTGTACAGCAAATCTCAGGTATTCCTGATGGGGGGCATATATGGGGACATGAAGGTATGCATCCTTTATGTCCAGAGACACCATGAACTCCCCCTCCTCCATGTTGGCTATTATCGCTCTGAGAGATTCCATTTTGAATTTGAATCTTCTTATGTACAGGTTTAGGGATTTCAGATTCAAAATAGGTCTGACCGAACCGTCCGGTTTCGGGACCACAAATAGGGTTGAGTAGTAACCTCTTCCCTGCTGGTGCAGGGGAACCTTGATTACCACTTGCTGTATACACAGCATTTGAATTGCAGCTAACACTACATCCCTTTCCGATGTGGAAGCTGGTAGGGCCGATATGAAAAATCAGCGCGGGGGCACCTCCTCGAATTCCAATTTGTAACCCTGGGAAACTATTTCCAACACCCAGGGATTCAGGTCCGAACTGACCCAGGTCTGACTGAAAAGTCGAAGACGTGCCCCCACCGATGTGGACTCCCTCAGGGGAGCCCCAGCGTCATGCTGTGGGTTTTGGAGCAGCCGGGGAGGACTTTTGTTCCTGGGCACCTTCCGCAGCAGGTGCTTTCTTGCCTCTGCCCTTACCTCTGGCGAGGAAAGAGGATCCCCGACCTCTTTTGGACTTGTGCGACCGAAAGGACTGCATCTGATAGGGTGTTACTTTCTTTCGCTGTTGGGGAATATACGGTAAAAAAATTGATTTACCTGCTGTAGCTGTGGAAACCAGGTCCGTCAGCCCATCCCCAAACAATACATCACCCTTATAGGGTAGTACTTCCATATGTTTTTTGGAATCCGCATCACCCATCCATTGGCGAGTCCATAAGGATCTTCTCGCTGAGACAGACATGGCATTGGCCCTAGAAGCTAGCAATCCAATGTCCCTTTGAGCATCCCTCATAAATAAGACTGCGTCTTTAATATGGGCTAGAGTTAAGAATATAGTATCCTTATCCATATTATCAAATTGATCTGTCAGCTCATCTGTCCAAGCTGCAATTGCGCTACACACCCATGCCGACGCAATTGACGGTCTTAGCACAGCACCCGTATGAGAATAAATACACTTTAAGGTAGTTTCTTGCCTGCGATCTGCAGGGTCCTTAAGGGCTGCTGTGTCAGGAGACGGTAGCGCCACTTTCTTGGACAAGCGCGTCAGGGCCTTGTCCACAGTGGGGGGTGATTCCCAAATCTCCCTGTCCTGCTTAGGGAAGGGGTATGCCATATAAATTCTTTTGGGGATCTGCGGTCTCTTATCCGGAGTCTCCCAAGCTTTTCCAAAGAATTAATTTAATTCATGAGATGTGGGAAAGTTAATAATCTGTTTCTTTTCCTTAAACATGTGTACCCTTGTGTCGGGGACTGAGGGTTCATCCACAATATGCAACACATCCCTTATTGCCACAATCATACACTGAATGGTTTTAGTCACCCTAGGGTGCAATTTTACTTCGTCATAGTCGACACCGGAATCAGAATCCGTGTCGGTAGTAGTGTCTTGTGTTAAGGGACGCTTTTGAGACCCCGACGGGCCCTGTGAGTCGGTCCAATCTGAGGATTGACCCCCTGATGTCCCCCCTAAATCATCCTTATCAAGCCTTTTATGTAAAGATGCCACACATGCATTCAACATATGCCACATGTCCATCCAATCTGGAGTCGGCACAACCGACGGGGAAACACCACTCATTTGCTCCACCTCCTCCTTGGAGAAGCCTTCCGCCTCAGACATGTCGACACACACGTACCGACACCCCACACACACAGGGATTAACCTATAAG
Organism: Pseudophryne corroboree; assembly: GCF_028390025.1. Lineage (NCBI taxonomy): Eukaryota > Metazoa > Chordata > Amphibia > Anura > Myobatrachidae > Pseudophryne > Pseudophryne corroboree. The sequence goes on from NC_086449.1 coordinate 381,518,038, forward strand.
GGGACAAAACCCCAACCAGGTCCTAAGGAGAGACAGAGAAAGAGTATGCCAGCACACACCAGCGCTTAAAAACACTAGAAAAAATATGTCCACATAGCGCTTTTTTATATATAATATGCCAATTCCCACTCACATGCGTCGCTAATGTGCCCCCTCTCTTTTTTCCAGCCTGTGATGTTCAGCAGGGGAGAGACCAGGGAGCCAGCGTTTTCCTCATGCAGCTTCTGTTGAGAAAATGGCGCTGGTTAGTGCTGAGGATCAAGCCCCGCCCACCCGACGGCGGGCTTCGGTCCCAGTGATTTTTTAATAAAATGGCGGGGGATCATAGATTTACTGCCTCCGCAGTCTAATCCAACTGTATTTGTGCCAAAATGTGAGGTTTATTGCTGCCCAGGGCGCGCGCGCCCCCCCCCCCCTGCGCCCTGCACCCTTCAGTGCTGCTCTGTGTGTGTGTGACTGGGAGCAATGGCCCTTACCTCATGAAGATCTGATGTCTTCTGCCGCCTAAGATGTCTTCTGCCTTCTCTATCCGGCTTCTATCTTCGGCATCTGTGAGGAGGACGGCGGCGCGGCTCCGGGACGAACCCCAGGTGAGACCTGTGTTCCGACTCCCTTTGGAGCTAATGGTGTCCAGTAGCCTTAGAAGCAGTGCCCAACTTGATAAGCCAGCCCTGCTTCTCTCTCCTCGGTCCCACGATGCAGGGAGCCTGTTGCCAACAGGACTCCCTGAAAATAAAAAAACGAACAAAATTATTTTTCCACAGAAAACTCTGGAGAGCTCTCTGCAGTGCACCCATTCTCTTCTGGGCACAAGATCTAACTGAGGTCTGGAGGAGGGGCATAGAGGGAGGAGCCAGTGCACACCCATAGTCAAAGTTCTTTTTAGGTGCCCTATCTCCTGCGGAGCCCGTCTATACCCCATGGTCCTTACGGAGTCCCCAGCATCCTCTAGGACGTAAGAGAAATCTCATTCTTCCTATGCAGGAGCAAATATCTCTATCAGTAAAGTGTCTGCCGTCAATGTAACAGACTATGGCTTCTAATCCTGGTTATGACTGCTAAGAAATGTGTAGAAAAATGACAAATATTGATCCAAAATTGTGACCACACAAGGAGCCTTCACCAAAACCCCCCACAACAAATGTAATAGGAAAAAAAGGTGAGTCACAATGGTGCCAATTCCCAATACCAAATGTAATTAAATCCACAATAACTTACACTTGAAAATTCCTTTAAAACATAACCACCGGTATTGATGCTCCACTTCAGTATTTTTTTCTGAAACTTAAAAACATATATATAGTGCAATTTTGTTTTTATGTGAAGATGTGATCAGATGCATATCAGATGTAATGTGTGCATCTGATCAAATCACTTTAGAAATATAAGGAGGTATCCAAATCTCCCAACCATACACAAAGGAGAGAGGTGCGTCCACTGTGGTCCGGAGATCTTCAAGTGTTAAGAGGTTTGCTTAACTGCAAAGAGGTTCCTCTGTTGCTGTAGTAAATTCCATGTGATACATGGAAAATCAGCTTGTATCATCACCCGCTTACTCACTCCTGCTATGACATATTTATATATATATATATATATATATATATATATATATATATACACACACACACACACACACACACACACACACACACACACACACACACACACACATACATACATACAGTTGTGCTTATAAGTTTACATACCCTAGCAGAATTTGTGATTTTCTGGCCATTTGTCAGAGAATATGAATGATAACGCACAAACTTTTCTTTCACTCATGGTTAGTTGTTGGGTGAAGCCATTTATTGTCAAACAACTGTGTTTACTCTTTTTAAATCATAATGACAACAGAAACTACCCAAATGACCCTGATCAATAGTTTACCTTTCCTGGAGATTTTGGCCTGATAACATGCACACAAGTTGACACAAACGGGTTTGAATGGCTACTAAAGGTAACCATCCTCACCTGTGATCTGTTTGCTTGTAATCAGTGTGTGTATATAAAAGGTCAGTGAGTTACTGTACTCCTGAAAGACCCTTGCATCTTTCATCCAGTGCTGCACTGACGTGTCTGGATTCTGAGTCATGGGGAAAGCAAAAGAATTGTCAAAGGATCTGCGGGAAAAGGTAATTGAACTGTATAAAACAGGAAAGGGATATAAAAAGATATCCAAGCAATTGAGAATGCTAATCAGCAGTGTTCAAACTCTAATTAAGAAGTGGAAAATGAGAGATTCTGTGGAAACCAAATCACGGTCAGGTAGACCAACAAAAATTTCAGCCACAACTGCCAGGAAAATTGTTCGGGATGCAAAGAAAAATCCACAAATAACTTCAGCTGAAATACAGGACTCTCTGAAAACAAGTGGTGTGGTTGTTTAAAGATGCACAATAAGGAGGCATTGGAAGAAAAATGGGCTGCATGGTTGAGTCGCCAGAAGAAAGCCATTACTACGCAAATGCCACAAAGCATCCCGCTTACAATACTCCAAACAGCACAGAGACAAGCCTCAAACTTCTGGAAGAAAGTCATTTGGAGTGTTGAGACCAAATTTAACTTTTTGGCCACAACCACAAACGTTACATTTGGAGAGGAGTCAACAAGGCCTATGATGAAAGGTACACCATTCCTACTGTGAAACACGGAGGTGGATCGCTGATGTTTTGGGGATGTGAGAGCTACAAAGGCACTGCAAACTTGGTCAAAATTGATGGCAAGATGAACGCAGCATGTTATCAGAAAATACTGGAGGAAAATTTGCGCTCATCAGCCCGGAAGCTGCGAATGGGACGTACTTGGACGTTCCAACATGACAATGTTCCAAAACACAAGGCCAAGTCGACCTGTCATTGGCTACAGCAGAATAAAGTGAAGGCTCTGGAGTGGCCACCTCAGTCTCCTGACCTCAATATCATTGAGCCACTCTGGGGAGATCTCAAACGTGCAGTTCATGCAAGACAACCCAAGAATTTACAGGAACTGGAAGCTTTTTGCCAAGAAGAATGGGCAGCTTTACCATCTGAGAAAATAAAGAGCCTCATCCACAACTACCACAAAAGACTTCAAGCTGTCATTGATGTTAAAGGGGGCAATACACGGTATTAAGAACTGGGGTATGTAAACTTTTGATCAGGGTAATTTGGGTAGTTTCTGTTATCATTATGATTTAAAAAGAGTAAACACAGTTGTTTGAGAATAAATGGCTTCACCCAACCACTAACCACTAACCATGTGGTCGGGATGCTGCCGGTCAGATGACCCGACGTAGGAGGGGTAAGTATTTTTACCCCCCTATCCCCCCCACCACCACCACCACTCAAACCGTCCAGTGGGTGGCGGCAAGGGGTAACCTTCAGGGGTGGTAGCTAGGGCTATCCCTCCCACTCGCCCAAGCTCTAACTCGAATAAGAATCCCAAAACTTACCTTGTCAGTGTTCCGGCGCTGGTCTCCCGAGTGGTGTCAGGATTCTGGCATCGGTATCCAGACTGCAGGGATGCTAAATGTACACCATCCCAGCTATAATCTCCACATGCAAAACCCCTCCAGTTGTATGTCACTGGTTACTCCCTGCTTATGTTCATAAGTATAATTTGATCAATATTACAAGCCATAATATAAATTATTTAGTGAAAATTACGGGGACAATTATTAGTTGACAATTTAGTAAAATAAAATCTAAGTCATTAGCTATTTAAATGAGAAGTGATATTATTATCATCATCCGTTATTTTATATGGAGCCACAAGCGTTCCACAGCACCTAGCAAAGTGCATAAACACATGGGCAAGACAAGAAAATTGTGACTTATTGTACAAGACAATGCAGGATGAGTACATGGTTTATAAACACTGCTGCATCAGCGGTCATGACACTCCAGGAACTGTTAGGTGCTGGTGTACTGTAAGGAATATTTAGTAGATGATAGTAAAAGTAAGGGAAGGAGAAGCATATGAGGAAGACGGGCCCTGCTCGTAAGAGCTTACATTCTAAAGCAGAGTACTGTATTGAATAGTAGATAAAGGGTATTTAAGGCATTAGTTAGCAGGTGTGAGTAAAAGTTGGGTCCATACAACGCATATTGAAAAAACAAATCCATATTAAATTTACACACAGAGGAAACCGAATCCATACTAAATTTACACCTACACACAGAAAACCAGATTGATACTAAACGGGTATAGTATGATTCGCCGGCACTTGGGCTCCCGGCACCCAGCATTCCGGCGCCGTAACAATGGGCGACAAGTTTTTGTTTAATTTTTTAAAAATATTCATAATTTATTATCTACATGGACTACAATTGGTAATAGTAACCTGTGCCAAGCTCAGCGATACACCTTGCCATGAGTGGGCTTGATTGTGGCGGAGAAGTGACAAAACACCCAAGAAAATGTAAAAAAAAAATTGTGTCTACCATTTCAACGTCGCCCTTTGGACCCTGTCGACCTTTTCTACTGTCTAAGAAATAAAATAAAAAAATTAACCAGGCGCCAGCTGATAATATTTAGATATCTGCAGCCTCTAAAGTGGGTAAGCTCCTCCCACAGTGGATGAAACAAGAAATAACAGTTTTTTTCCCACGAATGGAATAAAGTAGAGGCGCTGATATAGAAATATTATTGATAGATACACAGTATAACAATGTATATAATTTTTTAATTTATTAAGCAATAAAAAATGATTATTGCTATTGATACCGGCCGGTAAATACAATCAAATAAGTTTCACTGTTTATACAATCCTAAAAAATAAAGGATTTAAAAACGTACATATAAAGAAGATATATATATAAATAATAAAACTGTAAAACAGAATGTCCTGTAGAATAATCTCATATCCAGATATTGGTAATTTATTCCACCACTGTATATGCACAATTTATATAATTCTAATCACTCTTCCCGTCCGCTGGTAGCAGTTCCTTTAAAGGCGGACATATCTGGAAATCAGGTGATTGGATTTTGATTCATAGATGCTTATAAGGTGCCCAAAGATTGTATTGGCTTGCCTGGCAAAATTTGATGTATAGGGAGTCTCTTAAACAATGCAAAATAAAGGGGGCCAATCTTTTCTTTATACGGAAAGTTGTTAGGCTGATAGTAGGAGAGTTTGACTGCGGTATTTCCACTGGAGCGAGGTATATGGTCAAGTGCTCACCTCGTTATTTGTGTGCTGGGCTATGCAACGCTCCCGGACTCAGCTGCCGGCGCTGCTACAAGCGTTTGTCTCTCCTCCAGCCGATCAATAGCTCCCTCCCTCTGTGCTGTTATGTCGAGCTCCTCAGTGCACGTGAGCCGCAGGGCAACCACTGTTCCCAGTGTCGCTCTCTCCTCGAATGGAGATTTTCTTTCAATGACAATCCTGTACAGCAAATCTCAGGTATTCCTGATGGGGGGCATATATGGGGACATGAAGGTATGCATCCTTTATGTCCAGAGACACCATAAACTCCCCCTCCTCCATGTTGGCTATTATCGCTCTGAGAGATTCCATTTTGAATTTGAATCTTCTTATGTACAGGTTTAGGGATTTCAGATTCAAAATAGGTCTGACCGAACCGTCCGGTTTCGGGACCACAAATAGGGTTGAGTAGTAACCTCTTCCCTGCTGGTGCAGGGGAACCTTGATTACCACTTGCTGTATACACAGCATTTGAATTGCAGCTAACACTACATCCCTTTCCGATGTGGAAGCTGGTAGGGCCGATATGAAAAATCGGCGCGGGGGCACCTCCTCGAATTCCAATTTGTAACCCTGGGAAACTATTTCCAACACCCAGGGATTCAGGTCCGAACTGACCCAGGTCTGACTGAAAAGTCGAAGACGTGCCCCCACCGATGTGGACTCCCTCAGGGGAGCCCCAGCGTCATGCTGTGGGTTTTGGAGCAGCCGGGGAGGACTTTTGTTCCTGGGCACCTTCCGCAGCAGGTGCTTTCTTGCCTCTGCCCTTACCTCTGGCGAGGAAAGAGGATCCCCGACCTCTTTTGGACTTGTGCGACCGAAAGGACTGCATCTGATAGGGTGTTACTTTCTTTCGCTGTTGGGGAATATACGGTAAAAAAATTGATTTACCTGCTGTAGCTGTGGAAACCAGGTCCGTCAGCCCATCCCCAAACAATACATCACCCTTATAGGGTAGTACTTCCATATGTTTTTTGGAATCCGCATCACCCATCCATTGGCGAGTCCATAAGGATCTTCTCGCTGAGACAGACATGGCATTGGCCCTAGAAGCTAGCAATCCAATGTCCCTTTGAGCATCCCTCATAAATAAGACTGCGTCTTTAATATGGGCTAGAGTTAAGAATATAGTATCCTTATCCATATTATCAAATTGATCTGTCAGCTCATCTGTCCAAGCTGCAATTGCGCTACACACCCATGCCGACGCAATTGACGGTCTTAGCACAGCACCCGTATGAGAATAAATACACTTTAAGGTAGTTTCTTGCCTGCGATCTGCAGGGTCCTTAAGGGCTGCTGTGTCAGGAGACGGTAGCGCCACTTTCTTGGACAAGCGCGTCAGGGCCTTGTCCACAGTGGGGGGTGATTCCCAAATCTCCCTGTCCTGCTTAGGGAAGGGGTATGCCATATAAATTCTTTTGGGGATCTGCGGTCTCTTATCCGGAGTCTCCCAAGCTTTTCCAAAGAATTAATTTAATTCATGAGATGTGGGAAAGTTAATAATCTGTTTCTTTTCCTTAAACATGTGTACCCTTGTGTCGGGGACTGAGGGTTCATCCACAATATGCAACACATCCCTTATTGCCACAATCATACACTGAATGGTTTTAGTCACCCTAGGGTGCAATTTTACTTCGTCATAGTCGACACCGGAATCAGAATCCGTGTCGGTAGTAGTGTCTTGTGTTAAGGGACGCTTTTGAGACCCCGACGGGCCCTGTGAGTCGGTCCAATCTGAGGATTGACCCCCTGATGTCCCCCCTAAATCATCCTTATCAAGCCTTTTATGTAAAGATGCCACACATGCATTCAACATATGCCACATGTCCATCCAATCTGGAGTCGGCACAACCGACGGGGAAACACCACTCATTTGCTCCACCTCCTCCTTGGAGAAGCCTTCCGCCTCAGACATGTCGACACACACGTACCGACACCCCACACACACAGGGATTAACCTATAAGGGGACAAAACCCCAACCAGGTCCTAAGGAGAGACAGAGAAAGAGTATGCCAGCACACACCAGCGCTTAAAAACACTAGAAAAAATATGTCCACATAGCGCTTTTTTATATATAATATGCCAATTCCCACTCACATGTGTCGCTAATGTGCCCCCTCTCTTTTTTCCAGCCTGTGATGTTCAGCAGGGGAGAGACCAGGGAGCCAGCGTTTTCCTCATGCAGCTTCTGTTGAGAAAATGGCGCTGGTTAGTGCTGAGGATCAAGCCCCGCCCACCCGACGGCGGGCTTTGGTCCCAGTGATTTTTTAATAAAATGGTGGGGGATCATAGATTTACTGCCTCCGCAGTCTAATCCAACTGTATTTGTGCCAAAATGTGAGGTTTATTGCTGCCCAGGGCGCGCCCCCCCCCCCCCCCCCCCTGCGCCCTGCACCCTTCAGTGCTGCTCTGTGTGTGTGTGACTGGGAGCAATGGCCCTTACCTCATGAAGATCTGATGTCTTCTGCCGCCTAAGATGTCTTCTGCCTTCTCTATCCGGCTTCTATCTTCGGCATCTGTGAGGAGGACGGCGGCGCGGCTCCGGGACGAACCCCAGGTGAGACCTGTGTTCCGACTCCCTCTGGAGCTAATGGTGTCCAGTAGCCTTAGAAGCAGTGCCCAACTTGACAAGCCAGCCCTGCTTCTCTCTCCTCGGTCCCACGATGCAGGGAGCCTGTTGCCAACAGGACTCCCTGAAAATAAAAAAACGAACAAAATTATTTTTCCACAGAAAACTCTGGAGAGCTCTCTGCAGTGCACCCATTCTCCTCTGGGCACAAGATCTAACTGAGGTCTGGAGGAGGGGCATAGAGGGAGGAGCCAGTGCACACCCATAGTCAAAGTTCTTTTTAGGTGCCCTATCTCCTGCGGAGCCCGTCTATACCCCATGGACCTTACGGAGTCCCCAGCATCCTCTAGGACGTAAGAGAAATCTCATTCTTCCTATGCAGGAGCAAATATCTCTATCAGTAAAGTGTCTGCCGTCAATGTAACAGACTATGGCTTCTAATCCTGGTTATGACTGCTAAGAAATGTGTAGAAAAATGACAAATATTGATCCAAAATTGTGACCACACAAGGAGCCTTCACCAAAACCCCCCACAACAAATGTAATAGGAAAAAAAGGTGAGTCACAATGGTGCCAATTCCCAATACCAAATGTAATTAAATCCACAATAACTTACACTTGAAAATTCCTTTAAAACATAACCACCGGTATTGATGCTCCACTTCAGTATTTTTTTCTGAAACTTAAAAACATATATATAGTGCAATTTTGTTTTTATGTGAAGATGTGATCAGATGCATATCAGATGTAATGTGTGCATCTGATCAAATCACTTTAGAAATATAAGGAGGTATCCAAATCTCCCAACCATACACAAAGGAGAGAGGTGCGTCCACTGTGGTCCGGAGATCTTCAAGTGTTAAGAGGTTTGCTTAACTGCAAAGAGGTTCCTCTGTTGCTGTAGTAAATTCCATGTGATACATGGAAAATCAGCTTGTATCATCACCCGCTTACTCACTCCTGCTATGACATATTTATATATATATATATATATATATATATATATATATATATATATATATATATATATATATATATATATATATATACACACACACACACAAACACACACACACACACATACATACATACATACAGTTGTGCTTATAAGTTTACATACCCTAGCAGAATTTGTGATTTTCTGGCCATTTGTCAGAGAATATGAATGATAACGCACAAACTTTTCTTTCACTCATGGTTAGTTGTTGGGTGAAGCCATTTATTGTCAAACAACTGTGTTTACTCTTTTTAAATCATAATGACAACAGAAACTACCCAAATGACCCTGATCAATAGTTTACCTTTCCTGGAGATTTTGGCCTGATAACATGCACACAAGTTGACACAAACGGGTTTGAATGGCTACTAAAGGTAACCATCCTCACCTGTGATCTGTTTGCTTGTAATCAGTGTGTGTATATAAAAGGTCAGTGAGTTACTGTACTCCTGAAAGACCCTTGCATCTTTCATCCAGTGCTGCACTGACGTGTCTGGATTCTGAGTCATGGGGAAAGCAAAAGAATTGTCAAAGGATCTGCGGGAAAAGGTAATTGAACTGTATAAAACAGGAAAGGGATATAAAAAGATATCCAAGCAATTGAGAATGCTAATCAGCAGTGTTCAAACTCTAATTAAGAAGTGGAAAATGAGAGATTCTGTGGAAACCAAATCACGGTCAGGTAGACCAACAAAAATTTCAGCCACAACTGCCAGGAAAATTGTTCGGGATGCAAAGAAAAATCCACAAATAACTTCAGCTGAAATACAGGACTCTCTGAAAACAAGTGGTGTGGTTGTTTAAAGATGCACAATAAGGAGGCATTGGAAGAAAAATGGGCTGCATGGTTGAGTCGCCAGAAGAAAGCCATTACTACGCAAATGCCACAAAGCATCCCGCTTACAATACTCCAAACAGCACAGAGACAAGCCTCAAACTTCTGGAAGAAAGTCATTTGGAGTGTTGAGACCAAATTTAACTTTTTGGCCACAACCATAAACGTTACATTTGGAGAGGAGTCAACAAGGCCTATGATGAAAGGTACACCATTCCTACTGTGAAACACGGAGGTGGATCGCTGATGTTTTGGGGATGTGAGAGCTACAAAGGCACTGCAAACTTGGTCAAAATTGATGGCAAGATGAACGCAGCATGTTATCAGAAAATACTGGAGGAAAATTTGCGCTCATCAGCCCGGAAGCTGCGAATGGGACGTACTTGGACGTTCCAACATGACAATGTTCCAAAACACAAGGCCAAGTCGACCTGTCATTGGCTACAGCAGAATAAAGTGAAGGCTCTGGAGTGGCCATCTCAGTCTCCTGACCTCAATATCATTGAGCCACTCTGGGGAGATCTCAAACGTGCAGTTCATGCAAGACAACCCAAGAATTTACAGGAACTGGAAGCTTTTTGCCAAGAAGAATGGGCAGCTTTACCATCTGAGAAAATAAAGAGCCTCATCCACAACTACCACAAAAGACTTCAAGCTGTCATTGATGTTAAAGGGGGCAATACACGGTATTAAGAACTGGGGTATGTAAACTTTTGATCAGGGTAATTTGGGTAGTTTCTGTTATCATTATGATTTAAAAAGAGTAAACACAGTTGTTTGAGAATAAATGGCTTCACCCAACCACTAACCACTAACCATGTGGTCGGGATGCTGCCGGTCAGATGACCCGACGTAGGAGGGGTAAGTATTTTTACCCCCCTATCCCCCCCACCACCACCACCACTCAAACCGTCCAGTGGGTGGCGGCAAGGGGTAACCTTCAGGGGTGGTAGCTAGGGCTATCCCTCCCACTCGCCCAAGCTCTAACTCGAATAAGAATCCCAAAACTTACCTTGTCAGTGTTCCGGCGCTGGTCTCCCGAGTGGTGTCAGGATTCTGGCATCGGTATCCAGACTGCAGGGATGCTAAATGTACACCATCCCAGCTATAATCTCCACATGCAAAACCCCTCCAGTTGTATGTCACTGGTTACTCCCTGCTTATGTTCATAAGTATAATTTGATCAATATTACAAGCCATAATATAAATTATTTAGTGAAAATTACGGGGACAATTATTAGTTGACAATTTAGTAAAATAAAATCTAAGTCATTAGCTATTTAAATGAGAAGTGATATTATTATCATCATCCGTTATTTTATATGGAGCCACAAGCGTTCCACAGCACCTAGCAAAGTGCATAAACACATGGGCAAGACAAGAAAATTGTGACTTATTGTACAAGACAATGCAGGATGAGTACATGGTTTATAAACACTGCTGCATCAGCGGTCATGACACTCCAGGAACTGTTAAGCCCAGTACTCACGGGCCGATCAAGGCGACCCGCTAGATTGGCCTGCATGCAGGCCAATCTAGCAGCGGCGATAGCGATGTGCGGGGCCGCGCATCGCTATCGCCGAGGGGGCTACACACGGAGCGATCCTGCCGATATTCTAAGCAATCTAGTCAGATTGCTTAGAATATCGCTCCGTGAGTACCCCCCTTTAGGTGCTGGTGTACTGTAAGGAATATTTAGTAGATGATAGTAAAAGTAAGGGAAGGAGAAGCATATGAGGAAGACGGGCCCTGCTCGTAAGAGCTTACATTCTAAAGCAGAGTACTGTATTGAATAGTAGATAAAGGGTATTTAAGGCATTAGTTAGCAGGTGTGAGTAAAAGTTGGGTCCATACAACGCATATTGAAAAAACAAATCCATATTAAATTTACACACAGAGGAAACCGAATCCATACTAAATTTACACCTACACACAGAAAACCAGATTGATACTAAACGGGTAAAGTATGATTCGCCGGCACTTGGGCTCCCGGCACCCAGCATTCCGGCGCCGGGATCCCGGGTGCCGGAATGCTGGCAGCGGGGCGAGCGCAAAAGAGCCCCTTGCAGGCTCGCTGCACTAGCCATTCTGCGGGCACAGTGGCTATGCATGCCACACTAATTATTCTCCCTCCAGGGGTGTCGTGGACACCCCAATAAGGGAGAATAGTTGTTGGTATACCGGCGGTTGGGATTCCAGAGCCGGTATGCTGAGCGCCGGGATCCCGACAGCCGGCATATCAAGTGCTACCCTACTAAACATATAGAACAGTCAGATCCTCACTAAATACATTAAAAAAGCTGAAAACACCAAAATGTGGACCTGGCATTTATATGTGTATGGGTACATTTAGTGTGGACCTGTTTTTTGCTATACATTTTAGTACATGTTTTCTATAGATCTATACATTTTAGCTTGTTGGTTGACACAATGATTTAAGATTAAATAGAAGACACTGGTGCAATCACAAAAAAACAAAAAAAAAAACAGTAAATAAAAAAATAAACAAATAAAAGATCTTTATGGAAAAATATGAAGAATAGATTGGTATCCAGTCTATAGATCTACACTAAAAAGGTCTACAGTCAATAGGTCTACCACTAATGGTAGACATGCATTAGGTCGACAGGGTCAAAAGGTTGACATGTAAAAGGTAGACAGTTCAAAAGGTTGACAGGGTCAAAAGGTCAACATAACAATGGGCGACAAGTTTTTGTTTAATTTTTTAAAAATATTCATAATTTATTATCTACATGGACTACAATTGGTAATAGTAACCTGTGCCAAGCTCAGCGATACACCTTGCCATGAGTGGGCTTGATTGTGGCGGAGAAGTGACAAAACACCCAAGAAAATGTAAAAAAAAAATAGTGTCTACCATTTCAACGTCGCCCTTTGGACCCTGTCGACCTTTTCTACTGTCTAAGAAATATAATAAAAAAATTAACCAGGCGCCAGCTGATAATATTTAGATATCTGCAGCCTCTAAAGTGGGTAAGCTCCTCCCACAGTGGATGAAACAAGAAATAACATTTTTTTTCCCACGAATGGAATAAAGTAGAGGCGCTGATATAGAAATATTATTGATAGATACACAGTATAACAATGTATATAATTTTTTAATTTATTAAGCAATAAAAAATGATTATTTCTATTGATACCGGCCGGTAAATACAATCAAATAAGTTTCACTGTTTATACAATCCTAAAAAATAAAGGATTTAAAAACGTACATATAAAGAAGATATATATATATAAATAATAAAACTGTAAAACAGAATGTCCTGTAGAATAATCTCATATCCAGATATTGGTAATTTATTCCACCACTGTATATGCACAATTTATATAATTCTAATCACTCTTCCCGTCCGCTGGTAGCAGTTCCTTTAAAGGCGGACATATCTGGAAATCAGGTGATTGGATTTTGATTCATAGATGCTTATAAGGTGCCCAAAGATTGTATTGGCTTGCCTGGCAAAATTTGATGTATAGGGAGTCTCTTAAACAATGCAAAATAAAGGGGGCCAAGCTTTTCTTTATACGGAAAGTTGTTAGGCTGATAGTAGGAGAGTTTGACTGCGGTATTTCCACTGGAGCGAGGTATATGGTCAAGTGCTCACCTCGTTATTTGTGTGCTGGGCTATGCAACGCTCCCGGACTCAGCTGCCGGCGCTGCTACAAGCGTTTGTCTCTCCTCCAGCCGATCAACAGCTCCCTCCCTCTGTGCTGTTATGTCGAGCTCCTCAGTGCACGTGAGCCGCAGGGCAACCACTGTTCCCAGTGTCGCTCTCTCCTCGAATGGAGATTTTCTTTCAGGACGTATGAGGCATATTCATCTCCTCATATGATGAAATAAACAGGATGCCGGCTTGTAATAAAGATTTTAAAACGAGTTTACGCGTTTCTCCGCCTGTAGGTCAAATCGGCGGCTTCCTCAGAACATGAGACAGTTTAAAAGGTTGACAGGGTCAAAAGGTCAACATAACAATGGGCGACAAGTTTTTGTTTAATTTTTTAAAAATATTCATAATTTATTATCCACATGGACTACAATTGGTAATAGTAACCTGTGCCAAGCTCAGCGATACACCTTGCCATGAGTGAGCTTGATTGTGGCGGAGAAGTGACAAAACACCCAAGAAAATGTAAAAAAAAAAATTGTGTCTACCATTTCAACGTCGCCCTTTGGACCCTGTCGACCTTTTCTACTGTCTACCTATTCTATGTCAACCTTCTCACCCTGTTGACCTAACGCATGTCTACCATTACTGGTAGATCTATTGACTGTAGACCTTTTTAGTGTAGATCTAATAATCCACATCCGAACCTGGGCTAAAATAAACCCGTGAAGAATACCAATGCAAACCAGATTTCAGCAAATAATAAATAAAAAAAGCACAGAAAAGGCAGAATCATGATGTACTGTATTTCTGCTGTCGGCATGTAAGAAGTAACAAACTGCAAGCTGTAATTTTATTGTAGCTTCAGAATGCTCATGGATCGCTTTGGATAGAATTATTAATTGTAGTGTTTTTTCTCCTCTGTGTGTTAGTAGTTATGTCTTATTAAATGAATGAGCACTTGCAATGACACTACTTGTTCAGGTTTGTTCCTGTCACGAGATTGCAGACAAACTGCTTCTAATGGAGCTTCTTCTTTGTTTTGTGTAATGGTTGTTATTCCGCTGCATTAGCTGCAGAGAAAGAGGCAAATAAAAAAAAATCCCAGTGTTTATTGCTTTACTTACTTGAAGGTAGCTTGTTAAATTGACTTATTTTGGCACCATGTCTCATTAACTCCATGAAACTCCCTTAGTATGTAGCCCTGGAGCTCTGACAAATTAAACTAAAATATCAAACCAGAGAAAGATATTCATGATAGCGCTGAGCAAAAAAAAATTGTGGGTCCCAGGTACCACTCACTTTAACAATTTGGGTTCCTACTCCACTGTTTCTGGGTCCCATCACATATTATGGGGGATAGCTTATGCAGTGCTGGTGGCAGTAAGGGTAGAGGGGGGTAAGGGCAAGCAGGATCTGGGGGTAGAAGCAGGGAGAAGTTGGGGTAGAGTTGGGTAAGGGCAGGCTGTGCTGGGTGAAGGGAGGAGGGAAACAAAGCATTATGCCAAAAACATTTGGTTGGTATTTAACTACTCTGCTTTTTTAGTTTACAACTAAAACCTAACTTGAACATTTAGGCAATGACCAAAAGGACATAACATTGCTACTGCATCGTCGGCCTAATTCAGCCCTGATCGCTCCTTTGTAGTTTTGCAGAAGCCTGTGATCAGACAGCCACCGCCCATGGACAGTGAAAACCCGCCCCATGCAAGTGTGCGAATGCATGCGTGCGCCGTGCAAAAATTTCACTAGACAGCGAACATCTGCAAACCCGTTCGCAACTTTCTCACCATCAAATGATTTTTCCAGTCTGTGCATAGCCCAGGACTTACTCCTACAGAGGGAAAAAACAGGCTGATCGGGGCCGGAGCTGACGTCACACACTCTTACTGAAAACGCTTGGGAACGCCTGTGTTTTTCCTGACACCCCCAGAAAACGGGCAGTTACAACCCACAAACACCCGCTTCTTGTCAATCACCTTGCATATGACTAGCGATCAAAATTTTCGCACGACTATTGCTGTTTGGACTTGCGCGTGCGCAATGCGGTCTGTATGCATGCGCAGTCGATCGATAATCGCCCGTCATGCAAAAACGCACAACAGCGATCAGGTCTGAATTGGCCCATATGTTACATAGCTACTTAGCATAAACAAGTCTCAGCAATAAATAGATGTTAACAGACACTTGCAGTAATTGCAGCTGATGCAGGTTAGTGCAGATTAGTTATTTTACCTGTATTTTGTAGTGTCACTGATGGGTAAGTTGATTAATATGGATGCTGAAGTAAATATCTGTTGGAGTAGTGACCGTTCTTATATGGACCTCTATGCATACTGACTTCCTCTATTTAACAACTCAACATTGACTGAACTGCTGCCTGCTTCTAAGAGCTACTCCCCAGACTCCTCCCCTACTCGGTGCTGATTGGTCAATGAGGAAAGCTCTCCCTATCTGGCCAGCCTCCGTATGTCCCCTGGATCAGCTGGCGTGCCCCACGCATAGCATGCAGCTAAATCAACGCTAGGGACCACACTGTGGTTTCCACAGTAGACGCCTATACTGAGGATCTGCTGGTAGATCCGGGAACCCTCTCTTGCTTCACTTGATCACCCCCCCCCCACCACCACCACCACCCCCACCTATCACCGGGCAGCCAGAACGATAACTGTAAAAATTTTAAATTAAGCATCGCAGCCCCCATTACATGCACCTGACCCTCAGGCCCTTCTCTAACATCCTGTCTCCAGGCATGCTTACCATGCAGGGTCATAGTGTATAGGTGAAGCAGATGCCGGCCGGGACAGTGCAGGAGCACGGAGTATGAAAGTAGTGACAGACTCTAGCTGCAATCACCTTGCGGAGGAGGGCGCTGGTGGGGCTGTGTAGAGGAGCAGGTCAAGTCTCTGCAGTGCTGCACCACAGATTTATGTGGTGCTGGCGGCAGAGCCCAGAGTCAGCGCGCAGCGGGAAGGAGGATTCAAAGCATGCCGGGCTGGCGGGTGAGGAATGAGAGGGAGACACCGCAGGCTACGATTGGCTGGAGACTACAGGAAGTAATTGGCTGGGGAAACTGCCAGTCACATCCTGTGTGCAGCTGACTGGCTAGGTGATGACACAGATACAGATGAGCGCGTCCTGTGGGACCCGCTCATCTTCTAAACGTGGGTCCCAGGTGGCTGTTTTGGGGTAAAATACACGCCATAGCATGTTTTTGCAATCACTGATATTATATATCTCTTTTTAGGAGCATTTAAAAATCAGGATTTTAGAAATATGTGGCCTACAACATATATACACAAACTAGGTGAGTATGAAATAACAAATGAAGGCTTAGGCAGATCTGACAGTAACTGCTGCCAAAATTGCAAGCGCAATTTACATTCATTATATTAAGCTGGCCATACACCTACAGATTTATTGTCAGATCTTGCTGGTTGGAATGAAAATCTGGTAATGGATAAGAGCAAATGACAATTAATCATTTGCTCCCAAGCACTGGAAAACAGACAAAAATGGTCAGGCAAATTGGTTAATCCATGTCCGTTTTTGTAAGTTTTACGGCATTTAGGAGCAAATGGCCAACTGTCATTTGCGCTGATCAATTACCAGGATTTCAGTCCAACCGTCCAGATCTGACAATAAATCTTTAGGTATATGGGCAGCATATATTTAGTTGCTACCGTGCAAACGCAAAGTGGCAACTTTCTTAAGATGAATGCTGGCGATAAAAGTAGCATATGCTTCTGGGCCACACACGTCAATAAGCAGAAACAACACTTCATCTCTGTTCCATAAAAAAATAAAAATGTTTTGCTAAAACAAAATTATAATCATATGTCGCAAGGTGGGAAGAATCGCATCCAGCAGTACGGTAAAACAGTGGATTGTTTATTCGCATCAGCTTAGCAGCCACTGCTCAACAGGTATCAAGTCAAGTATTACCACATGTCACAAACACCATACAAGATGAAGCAGACACAGTACCAAGCAGCCACTCTGGCTCACAGATAGCAAGCATAACATACATGGGCCATCCAGGCCCTGGCACCCTAATGCAAACCACCACCCCGGCCTACCACCTGGCCAGCTTGTCTGGAGTCAGGAGCACTGTGCTCTGTCCAGCTAACAGGTGGGCTGATTGCTTGGTTTTAAATCTCAGTACACTTCAAAGCCTGGACTGGACCCGACAACCAGTCTACACCCAGGTAGTTAGGAGGTGAGTATTGCCTATGACTCGTGGCATCGTGGCCTCCCTGTCATAAATACGATGAATAAAACACCAAACAACATCAGCTGAGAGTTTGCCATCAATCACATACAGTTAGAAAGTGCTGAGGAATGTAATCATCACCATTAACTTTGCAACAGCACATGACTACTTGCAAATGTTACCTTTTTTGGCATATATTCATCTTTGTCCCAGTCTGCATGTGATCTACAATTGTATGCACAAGCTAACGTAGAATGACACAAATCTGCAATATACTGTACATGATTCCACTGTTCTTGATATGTGCTTATTGGCGTAAGCACTCAACTCTGTATTAGCCCCATCGTAAAAATAAAGCTACAAACTACACTTAAAGAGTGGAAGTCTTTAAAAAAAAAAAAAAAATTAAGTTGCACAGCCCAAACTACTTTTACAAAGCTTTTACTGGACTTCTTGTTTTAATCCCTACATGAGCTGAACAGAGTTCCAGAACACTGGCAGAGTGAAGAAGCCCACTTACATATATGTACAGAATCCTTTTGTCCTCTCTTACAGACTGCTTAAGCAACACAAAAAAGGCTGTAAGAAATGAACAATAATTGAAAAGTACATACAGAGGAAATAGACAAAAGAAGAACAGTGAGCAAGCATTGTTGAAGAACTTGGTACTCTACACAGCCAGGTACAGTGAAAGCTGAAACTAAATAGGATACTGGGTTGACAATTTAAAAGATGTTGAAAACCAGTCTAAGTGCATACAGTTAATAGCAATAGGAATGCCAGAATTTTACCACTAAGTTGGCAGAAAGAAATAGTCGACTGAAAGGTGAAATCAACAGGAGCAGATCACAAGCAATAATTGTCATTAGATTTTACTGAAAAAATGTCTTTGTATTGTGCATACAGGGTAAAAGGAGTCCAGACGATAGAGGGACACACATTACTTCGCACAAACCTTATACCAGATGCAGGAGATCCACCTGATAGAAGATGGATCTCCGTTTACGGTCAACTCTACATAGTCCATAATTTCGCTAACACACAACCACGCCCTGAGAACACTTTGTCTATATATGCTTACAGTTGCGCATGCTTGGCTTGGAAGCATGCGCAGAGCCAAAATTGGCATTATCCTTCCACAAAATGGTCTTGCATGTGACTCTGTAACAGGCCCAAGGTATTCAGTAAGTTATGCAAACATATTTTCTAAGCCCACACAAAAAGTACACCTGCCTATCCATCAATACTGCGGATACACAGTGGTGTGGTGTATGGGGGGAATCAGTATGATATACCCACGATCGGAATGCCGGCTATCAGTATAATAACAACGGCATCCCGGCCGTCAGTATGCTGGCACCGGGGTGAGTGCAAAAAGTCCCTTCGCAGGCTCGCTGCGCTCGCCACAGGTTCTATTCCCACTCTTTTCAGTCAGAAAATGGTGCAGTGTTTCCCAGAGGTGTCCGAGAAATGACAAACACTCTAATACAGTCATACATTGACAAGTCCACTGACTACTCATCCTCCTACGTCAGCTTAGAGGGCAATAACAAACCACCATTCATATGGTAGTACTGCAGCTACATTTGCATCCAAGCCAATTATTACTTATAACCCTTTTACACCGCCAGCATCTTACATGGGTTATTGCACATGAGCGCTCATAACCCATGTTGCTGTGCAGTGTAAATGACCCCAGTTGGAATAATCCGGGTCAAGTGACCCGGTATTCCAACTCTGGTAGTTTGCAGGGTTGAACACGGTTTCAACCGGGCTCACTGTGCTGTGCAAACGGGAGCCAGGTCACATTGACCCAGCTCCCGTTCACAGTGAATGGGCAGGCGGAGCTTGGGGATCTCCAAGCGCCGCCCCCGCCGCATCACCGGCAACATTACCAACCCGGCAATATGCTGGGTTGGAGACGGCAGTGTGAAAGGGGCCTGAGGCGGGGTCGCAGCCAGGTAGCACCCAGCTGCGACCTACCTCATTTGGTGAAAAAGGGATATTAGAAGGAATTAGGAGGATATGGCAGGTGACTGTAGATAGGATTTTTGTTCAGTGTGTTTATGTTTATTAAAAAGTTGACCAGTAATTGTCTGCCTGAGATATACCACCATGCAACAACCTGCTAATGCAGAATCATCAACATCAAATGGGCAGAGAATATGAAATACACCTTCTGTAAGTTTAATTTGGCTTGTCAGAGGTGCATTCATTGCTCTTAAAAGAAGATCTGAATGGTTTAGGGGTTGTTGTTATAATCATCATCATCATTTATTTTTCGAGCGCCAAAATTCCTGAGAGCTATAGTGAATGATAGAAATGATAAACATTGTAACATAATTACATGCAAATACCTATGGGCTTTTGAGGAAAGGTCTGCAGCACTAGTAATGGGTTCTGCAGCACAAGTAACGGGTTAAATCTGGGGTCGGGAACCTTTGGCCCTGCAGCTGTTGATGAACTACACATACCAGCATGCCCTGCTACAGTTTTCATATTTGGTCATGCTAAAACCGTTGCAGGGCATGCTGGGATCTGTAATTCAACAATAGCTGGAGAACCAAAGGATCCCCACCTCTGGGTTAGACAGTAAAATAAGATTTTACTTACCAGTAAATCTATTTCTCGTAGTCCGTAGAGGATGCTGGGACTCCGTAAGGACCATGGGGAATAGACGGGCTCCGCAGGAGATAGGGCACTTTAAGAAAGCTTTGGATTCTGGGTGTGCACTGGCTCCTCCCTCTATGCCCCTCCTCCAGACCTCAGTTAGGGAAACTGTGCCCAGAGAATATGGACAGTACGAGGAAGGATTTTTGTAAATCTAAGGGCGAGATCCATACCAGCCACACCAATCACACCGTATAACTTGTGATAAACTACCCAGTTAACAGTATGAACAACAACATAGCCTCGGTTCAACCGATAAACTATAACATAACCCTTATGTAAGCAATAACTATATACAAGTCTTGCAGAAGAAGTCCGCACTTGGGACGGGCGCCCAGCATCCTCTACGGACTACGAGAAATAGATTTACCGGTAAGTAAAATCTTATTTTCTCTAACGTCCTTGAGTATGCTGGGACTCCGTAAGGACCATGGGGATTATACCAAAGCTCCCAAACGGGCGGGAGAGTGTGGATGACTCTGCAGCACCGAACTGAGCAAACAGGAGGTCCTCCTCAGCCAGGGTATCAAACTTACAGAACTTTGCAAAGGTATTTGACCCCGACCAAGTAGCAGCTCGGCACAGCTGTAGTGCCGAGACCCCTCGGGCAGCTGCCCAAGAAGAGCCCACCTTCCTAGTGGAATGGGCCTAAACCGATTTAGGTAACGGCAATCCTGCCGTAGAATGCGCCAGCCGAATCGTGTTACAGATCCAGCAAGCAATAGTCTGCTTTGAAGCAGGGCCGCCAACCTTGTTGGCTGTATACAGGACAAACAGTGCTTCTGTTTTGCAGATCCTAGCCGTTCTGGCAACGTAAATTTTCAAAACCCTGACCACATCAAGGGACTCGGAATCCTCCAAGTCGTAGCCACAGGCACGACAATAGGTTGGTTCATATGAAAGGATGAGACCACCTTTGGCAGGAATTGAGGACGGATCCGCAATTTCGCTCTATCCATATGGACAATCAGATAGGGCTTTTAGTGATAAAAGCCTCCAATTCCGAAACTCGCCTAGCCGAAGCCAAGGCTAACAACATGACCACCTTCCAGGTGAAATATTTCAACACCACTGACTTAAGTGGTTCAAACCAATGTGACTTAAGGAACCGTAACACCACGTCAAGGTCCCAAGGCGCCACCGGCGGTACAAAAGGAGGCTAAAAATGCAGTACTCCCTACACAAACGTTTGTACTTCAGGAAGAGAAGCCAATTCTTTTTGGAAGAAAATGTATAAGGCCGAAATTTGAACCTTTACCGATCCTAATTTCAGGCCCAAGTTCACTCCAGTTTGAAGGAAGTGAAGCAGACGGCCCAAAAGGAATTCCTCCGTAGGAGCATTCCTGGCCTCACATCAGGAAACATATTTGCGCCATATTCGGTGATAATGTTTCAATGTCACTTCCTTCCTAGCCTTAATTAGGGTAGGAATGACCTCCTCCGGAATACCCATTACCGCTAGGATGCTGCGTTGAACCGCCATGCCGTCAAACGCAGCCGCGGTAAGTCTTGGAACAGACAGGGCCCCTGCTGCAGCAGTTTCTGTCTTAGAGGAAGAGGCCACGGATTCTCTGTGAGCATTTCCTGCAGATCTGGATACCAGGTCCTCCGTGTCCAATCTGGAACAATGAGAATTGGTCTCACTCCTCTTTTTCTTATTATCCTCAACATCATGGGTATGAGAGGAAGAGGAGTAAACACAGAGACCGAACGGAACACCCACGGTGTCACTAGGGCGTTCACAGCTTACTGCCTGAGGGTCTCCTGACCTGGCGCAATAACTCTGCGGCTTTGTGTTGAGGCGGGACGCCATCATGTCTATCAGTGGCAGTCTCCACCAAATTGCAATCTGTGCTAAGACTTCCTGATGAAGTCCCCACTCTCCAGGACGTAGGTCGTGTCCGCTGAGGAAGTCTGCTGCCCAGTCGTCCACTCCCGGAATGAACACTGCTGACAGTGTGCTTACATGATTCTCCGCCCAGCGAAGAATTCTGGTGGCTTCCGCCATCGCCACTCTGCTCCTTGTGCCGCCTTGGCGGTTTACATGAGCTACTGCGGTGACGTTGTCTGACTGGATCAGAACCGGTTGGTCGCGAAGTAGGGTCTACGCCTGACGGAGGGCGTTGTATATGGCCCTTAGTTCCAAGAAGTGAAGACAAGTCTCATGACTTGACCAAAAACCTTGAACATTTTATTTTTCCCTGTGTGACTGCTCCCCAACCTCGGAGGCTCGCGTCCGTGGTCACCAGGATCCAGTCCTGAATACCGAACCTGCAGCCCTATAGAAGGTGAGCACCCTGCAGCCACCACAGGAGAGATACCCTGGCCCTGGGGGAGAGGGTGATCAACTGATGAATCTGTAGATGTGACCCGGACCACTTGTCCATTAGGTCCCATTTGAAAGACCTCGCATGGAACCTGCTGAAGGGAATGATTTTCCCCGAACTCGGGTGCAGTGATGCCGACACCTGTCTTGGTTTCAATAAGTTCCTGGGCCTTCTCTATCTGAAGGTAAACCCCTTTCTGGTCCGTACCCAAGAAGGGCAGACTAGTCATAGGAACCAACTGTGACTTCGGGATATTGAGAAACTAGCCGTGTTGCTGTGACACCTTCAGCGAAAGTGACACGCTGTTCAACAACTGCTCTTTTGATCTCGCCTTATAGGAGATCGTCCAAGCATGGGATAACTGTGACTCCTTGCTTGCGTAGGAGCACCATCATTTCCGCCAATTACCCTGAAATTGGTAATGACAATACTGTACCGCAATTCTCAGGTACGCCTGATGGGGTGGATAAATGGGAACATGAAGGTATGCAGCCTTTATGTCTAGATACACCATAAAATCCCCCCTTTCCAGGCTGGCCATGATCGCTCTGAGCGATTCCACTTTAAATTTGAACCTTTTCCAGTATAGGTTCAGTGGTTTTAATTTTAAAAAGGTCTGACCGAACCGTACGTATTCGGGACTACAGCCAAGGTTGAGTAATAGCCCCTTCCTTGTTGCAGGAGGAGAACCTTGAGCACCACCTGTTGGAGATACAATGTGTGAATTGTATTTAATATAACACCCCTTCTCGGGGAGAAGCCGGTAGGTCAGATAAGGAAAACCGGCGAGGAGGCACCTTTCGAATTCCTTTGTAACCCTGAGAACAATTTTTATTGCCCCGGGATCCACCTGTGAGTGAACTCAGATGTGGCTGAAGAGTCGAAGACGTGCTCCCCCTGGGACGGACTCCCTTAGCGGAGCTCCCGCATCCTGCGGTGGATGTAGTAGAGGCCGGGGAGGACTTCTGTTCCTGGGAACTAGCTGTGCCCCGTGCCATTACCTCTGGTAAGAAAGGACGCTCCTCATATTCTGCGACCGAAAGGACTGCATTTGATAATGTCGTGCTTTCTTAGTCTGTGAGGGAATATAAGACAAAAGATCAGAATTACCAGCTATAGCTGTGGAGACTAGGTCCGAGAGCCCTTCTCCACACAATTCCTCAGCCTTGTGAGGTAAACCCTCCATATGCCTCTTTTAGTCGGCATCACCTGTCCATTGCATGTTCCACAGGACAAGTCTAGCAGAAATCCACATAGCGTTGACTCTAGAACCCAGTAGACTAACGTCTCTTTGGGCATGTCATATATATATATATATATATATATATATATATATATATATATATATATATATATATAAGACAACATCTGTTACATATATATATATATATATATATATATATATATATATATATCTATATACTAGGGACAACAACATGGCATCCTTATCTAGGGTTTCAACCTCCGCTGATAAGGTATCTGTCTACGCTGCTACAGCGCTATAAACCCATGCCGACACAATCGCCGGTCTGAGTAGTGTACCAGAATGTATGTAAATGGACTTCAAAGTACTTTTACTGCATGCTATCTGCAGGATCCGTGAGGATAGCTGTTAAGTCAGCGCTACCTTTTTGGGTAAACGTGTCAATGTCTTGTACACCCTAGGGGAAGATTCCCATCGTATCCTGGCCCCATTAGGGAAAGGATACTCCCTGAGAATTCTTTTTGGGAAGCTGCAGCTTCTTGTCTGGAAATTCCCGCTCTTTTTCTTCATGAGAAGGGAAATTTACCTCAGCTTTCTTCCCCTTAAACATGTGTACCCTTGTGTCAGGGACAGATGAGTCATCAGTGATATGCAAACATCTTTTATTACAATAATCATATATTGAATACTTTTCTGCCAGTCTTGGCTGTACTTTGCATTATCGTAGTCGACACTGGAGTCAGACTCCGTGTCGATAACAGTGTATTATTTTGGATAGTGAGCGTTGTGAGACTCTGAAGGTCTCTTTGACATAGGGGCAGACATGGGTAGATTCCCTGTCTGTTCTCTAATCTTTTGTAATAAGTTCATCTAAGCACTTAATTTCACATATCCAATCAGGTGTCGGCGTTGTCGACGGAGACACCACGCACCCACACAGATTTGCTCCATTTCTTCCTTAGGAAAGCCTTTTACCGCAGACATGTCGACACACACATACCGACACACTCCACACACACAGGGAATCTCTTATCTGAAGACAGGTTCCCCCCTAGGCCCTTTGGAGAGACAGAGAGAGAGAGAATGCCAGCACACACCCCAGCGCTATATAACCCAGGAAAACACACAGAATGTTTACCCAGTAGTGCTGCTGTATTGTATAATCGCCAAATATGTGCCCCCCCTCTACTTTAAAACCCTCTTCACCGTGTGTCAAGCAGGGGAGAGTCCGGGGAGCTTCCTCTCAGCGGTGCTGTGGGGAGAAAATGGCGCTGGTGAGTGCTGAGTGAGAAGCCCCACCCCCTCGGCGGCGGGCTTCTGTCCCGCTCAAACTTACTAAAATATGGCGGGGGCTCTTTTATATACATGTACAGTGCCTACCTGTACATGTATATATACTTTTTGCCATAAGAGAGGTGTTATATTGCTGCCCAGGGCGCCCCCCCTGCGCCCTGCACCCTTACAGTGACCGGAGTATGTGAAGTGTATGGGAGCAATGACGCACAGCTGCGGTGCTGTGCGTTACCTCAGTGAAGCTCTGAAGGCTTCTGCCACCTGAGACGTCTTCTGACTTCGTTTCTTCTGGCTCTGTGAGGAGAACGGCGGCGCGGCTCTGGGGGTGGACGCCCAGTAAGAACCTGTGTTCACCCCCTCTGGAGCTAATGGTAGCAGAGCCTATCTTAGACAAGATAGTCTGTCCCTCTCTCCTCAGTCCATCGATGCAGGGAGCCTGTTACCAGCAGTGCTCCCTGTAAAAATGTAGAAAAAATCCAAACAAAAATGCTTTCTAGGCAGAGAACTCAGGGAGCTCCCTGCAGTGCACCCATCTCGCTCTGGGCACAGTGTAAAATTGAGGTCTGGAGGAGGGGCATAGAGGGAGGAGCCAGTGCACACCCAGAATCCAAAGCTTTCTTAAAGTGCCCTATCTCCTGCGGAGCCCGTCTATTCCCCACGGTCCTTACGGAGTCCAAGCATCCTCAAGGATGTTAGAGAAATTTTCATTTGATCAAAGAACTCCATTTAGTGCTGTATGTCAACTATTAATATGGTAACTTGAAAAGTAAATGGCATACAATCTCCACTGAAAAAATCAACACAAATAAAAAATAAAACCCTACGGTGAAAGTTTCTCTACAGCAGGGTCTCTACTATCTCAAACAGAGACTGATACATTGGCGCCGTCTTTCTGATTTTATACTAATCAAGTGAACCTTAATTCAATTTAAGCATACAAGAGATGATTATATATAGAAGTTTCTTTCATATATACTTTCAAATTGTTATTTTAGCAATAACTTAAGATGGAGGTAGCAGGACTATGCAGCACAGCATGTCATTAATGTACATTTGTTCTGTAAAGTAGCATAAGCAGAGATCTGGGGTAAACCAAATTAAATTCTGTATTCTTATAGCCAAGACTAAGAACAGTAAGGATCCTGCGCTTACACGTAAGTAAACAAGGGCTATAAAAAGGTATAAACTGCATTTAATGAAATCTAAATGAACAATAAGTTATTTATTAGTAGTCAGCTCAAGTAGTTGTCAAAATATTATATGGGCCAGTCCATGAAAGAGAGTACAAATGTCCCATATGTGACACTAAACAAAAATCTGTAGCTGTGTAGCTTAAGTTTTCAACATAGGTTGACAAGTTAAATAATAGCTCTTTTCAAAAGTTTTCATTAAAAAATAACACAGGCTCTTAACCCTGTATTACGCATGGACAACGATTTGCTAGCGTAGCTCGTACACCAAATTCATTCTAATTCAATATTTTGATACTCTAGCAACTACAATTACTGTTTGCATAACGATTTTGGCGGGATTCGATTGAAACTCGTACA
This sequence comes from Pseudophryne corroboree, assembly GCF_028390025.1. Lineage (NCBI taxonomy): Eukaryota > Metazoa > Chordata > Amphibia > Anura > Myobatrachidae > Pseudophryne > Pseudophryne corroboree. Next base: position 381,544,511 of record NC_086449.1, read on the forward strand.
GTGGGACATTCACTTCATGGAAATCTTTCTGGGCGAAGCCATCTTTCAAACTCGCAACAACAATTACAAACCGGCGCTGCCCTCTGCCGGAAAATGTTCACAGTATTTTGTACATTTACATAGACACTGGAATTTGGGATTTCCGTCAGGGGTATATTCAATAGAAGTCAGATCCATTCCGACATTCATTTGACGGAATGGATCCGACCTGGGCTATTCAATGACATCTCAATTCCACTTTTAAAAAAGTCGAATTGAGATGCGGGACGGGGGAGAGCAGCGCGATATAGCCGCTGCTGTAGCGCTGCCCTCCCCCATCTGCCCGCGGCTCTTCCCCGTCGTCTCCCTCCCCGAAGTGGTTCTTATCTGCCAACAAATTCTATGTTTCTATAGCACACAGAATGAGCCGAAATTCACATTATAGCACACTGAATGAGCCGAAATTCACATTATAGCACACTGTATGAGCTGAAATTCACATTGTAGCACAATGAATGAGCTGAAATTTACATTATAGCACACTGTATGAGCTGTAATTCACATTATAGCACACTGAATGAGCCGAAATTCACATTATAGCACGCAGAATGAGCCAAAATTCACATTATAGCACGCAGAATGAGCCGAAATTCACATTACAGCACACTGAATGAGCCGTAATTCACATTATAGCACACTGTATGAGCAGAAATTCACATTATAGCACGCAGAATGAGCCGAAATTCACATTAGAGTACACTAAATGAGCCAAAATAATGCAGGCACTGGGGGCAAGGGGAATCCTACCGCCTTCTTAACTTACACTGGGGCAGCGAGGAAAAAAAACACAGGGGAGCCTGCCCCCTTCTTTACTCCGAGTATTGCAGCGTAAGGGCTTAAACAGTATCTCACCCCAAGCTGCGGGCCTGCAGATCTTTGTCCCATGTCTCACTGTCCGAGGTCCGCTTCTGGACTGGAGGTCCTCTGCCAGATCAGTCATGTGTCCCGCCACTCCACTCAAATGGCCGTCGAGCTGTCCCTGTCTTGGATGGACATGGTGACATACACACTGGGGCTTTGAGGGACATAGTGACAAATATGGGGGCCAGGAGAGGGATTTGGTGACAAATATACTGGGGGAGGAGGGGCATGGTGACGGTACAAGAGCAGACACACACTTTAGCTAGGAGAAGAGGGGGGAGACATGGCACACAGACACTTTAGCTAGGAGGGGAGGGGGGGGGGGGGGGGGAGACGTGGCACACACACACTTTAGCTAGGAGGAGACGTGGAACACACACACTTTAGCTAGGAGGGGAGACATATCACACACTTTAGTTAGGAGAAGAGGAGGGAGAAATGGCCCACATACACTTTAGCTAGGAGGGGAGGGGGGAGACATGGAACACAGATGCTTTAGCTAGGAGGGGAGACATGGCACACACACTTTAGCTAGGAGGAGAAGGGGGGGTGGAAGATATGGCACACACGCACACACACTAGCTTGGAGGGGAGGAGACATGGCATACATGGACACCTACTCGTATTTTGGAGTACGACTCCGCAGCAGCATGAGGAGTCGGGATGGAGGCCGGGTCCGACTCCCGCCGCGGTGTTGGGAACGGGGTGGAGAGCGGTGCAGAACAGCGGGGGAAGGGGAGAGAGAGAGAGAGCGTCCTGACGCGCGTACAGGGAAGAGGGGGCGTGGTCAGAACAGAGGCCGGCGGGGACAGGCTACAGTGATTGTGTACACTGCTGCCTCTGCCGTCCCTTCTCTGTCTCCTCAGAGAAGGGACGGCAGAGGCAGCAGTGTCCACAATCACTGTAGCCTGTCCCCGCCGGCCTCTGTTCTGACCACACACCCTCCTCCCTGTACACGCGTCAAGATGCTCGCTCTCTCTCTCTCCCCTTCCCCCGCCGCGCCGCACTGCTCTCCACCCCGTTCCCAACACCGCGGCGGGACCCGGCCTCCATCCCGGTGCCGGTATGTGTAGGGGGGGCGTTCGCCCTAATCGCCCCCCGCTAAATCCGCCACTGGGTCCCATACGTGGCATTAGAATGCCCCGTATGTGGATGGAAAGATAATTATAGAGAGAGCGCAACAATAGTTAATACAGTGCGGAATATACAATTATATAGAAATCTTAATAACAATGGTTTTAAAAAAAATACTTCTAAATAATTACAATTTATCATTATCGGGTGGAACTGCTTAACCCGGTAGTTTCATTTTCTGTCTGAAAGGGGTATTACTTACAGTATAAACCAGAAACAGTCTATGTTAGACCAAAATCCAAGTAAATTTTCTTTGACCTTAACAGCCAACTTATCCAACATTTCTGATATAAAAAACAGGCTTTATGTCAAGTAATGTTTAATCTTATGAATGAAATTGATATTTAGGGATATTCATCCCAAATCTCAGTTACAGCAAACAGTCTAAAGTTATTCACAGTGGGTGACACAACTGCAACATTGAGCAATCCAGAAAATGGTTAGAAAGATCTAAAGTGTCCACAAATAAAAACAGGTTTTAGTAAGAAAAATTGGGGTGCAAGTGATTGAGTTTAGGAGTTCTCTCTTGATCCAGCATCTCTTGCAATGAAAACATTCACATTCCTAGATTGTCAGCAAAAATAGTACCAATGTCTAGTTAACCACTTGCCTGGCATGGTCGCATCAGATGCGACCATGCCTGCAAGTGCTCTATCTGACCTGGTCGCACAGGATGCGACCAGTCAGATAGAGTGTGTTAGCAGCGGCAGGCAAGATAAACTTCCCTCCGCTGCTGATCTCAGAGGGACCGGAAGGTCCCTCTGCCTCCCTGCACTCTCCCCCTGTGTCTGCCGTGCTGCGAATCACTGATAATCGGTCAGCATGGCAGGATACCCCCCCTCCAGCGGCTGCAGACAATGGCAGCCGCTGGGGAGAGTAAATGAACCCTCCCAAGCCCCCCCCTGCCCCCCCTTGGAAACCTGCAGGCTGTCCCGGCTTTCAAAATGAAAGCCGCGATAGTCGCGATGTTCCCGATCGATGTTTGAAAAAATATTTAAAAAAAACAAGCAAAACTAATCAGAAAAAAAAATGTATTCCTTTTTTTTTTTTTTTACTAAAATCATTTGGGATAGGGTTAAAGTCATGTTCTTCACTTAATTCACTCATAAAAACACCTGAAAATTTCGGAGCGGTTTTCGGCTAAATAAATCATCAGTTAAGTGGTTAAAAGTGTATTTTCCCAACACGTTTTGTTGTTAAGCAACTTACTCAGTGGAACGTTAAAGTACTTCTCTATATTCTTAGGGGGGAATTCAATTAGCCCCACTCATTTTTTGGACACTAAAAACGTGACTTTACAGCAGTATTTGTATAGATCATACTTACCTACTCTCCTGTAACCACTCCCCTGGAGATAAACCACACACACTTCTTGGTGCAACAGCTGCAATAGTGAATGAAAGCACTTCTACAATTTATTTATTTACTGTATTTACATACGTACATACCGATGTGCCAAAAGTCATGGACAAGAGTATGCAAAGGTAATGGTAGGTGGCACCACTATACCGGGACGTCTTGGAAATACCCAGACCTGCATCAGTTTGAACACCAGCTAGGCTATGTGAATTATTTGTTTGAATAAGGCATTATAGTGTGTGCCTGAAAGATGGGACATGCCATCTCCAAAGTTGTACGAACAATCCTCGATTTATGGTGCCATGTGTGTACCGAGAATACCTCATGGAAGGCATGACCACCCAGCAATGGGTGCTTACGATCGTGACCAGCTGCGTCTGAATTATCTGAGGTAGCGGACAAGCGACAACGGCTCAAATCACATCCACATTCAATGGGTTCTAGATGCATATCAAGCAGGTCAGTGCAGAACTTTAGCTTAGATGAAATATGGGAGCAGAAAACCCACAAGAGTGCACCTTGTTAACCTTATGGCAATAAACACAGAACCTCAACTGGGCTCATGATGTCACTATTTGGACATTGGAAGGACTGGCAACATGTGGTGTGGTCCAATAAGTCACAAATCCAGATGTTTCGGACTGATGGTAGGGTTAAGGTGTGGTGCAGACCACGTGAGGTCATTGACCCATGTAGTCAACAAGGCACCGTGCAGGCTGGTGATGATTCCATAGTTGTTTGGGGTGTGTTCACTTGGCATGGGCTTGATCAGCTGGTCCACCTGAACACATCATTGATTTGTAACCACTATGCTGCATTGCTTGATGACCATTTAAAAGCCCTTCACAGACTTCATGTACACCCGCAATGGAATATTCCAGCAGGATAATGCACCATGTTACTGGTCCAGAGTTGTCCATAATAGGTTTGAGGAGCATTTTGGAGAGTTCTGACCAATGGTGTGGCCCTTACCCCTCTGGGGTACACTCATGGTACAGATGTGTCCTCTTACATCCTTCCTGCAGTCACGCTAAACAACCCTTTAAGTCTCGCCATGCCGTGGCGGGAGTCGGTAGCACCGAGCATCTAAAGAGTGAGTTAAACTGCAACCAGGCCAAAGCCTGTGTTATCCTGCAGGAAGCAGAACTGAGACTGTACATGGGAGCAACTATGCCAAACCAAAGTCAGAAACCAGGTCAGAACCTGTGTTACTCTGAAGGAAGCAGGGATATTCCACATCAAATCAACACAGGTTTCAGACTGATTTCAGATTCGTTTCAGATTGGGATGAAATCTGTTATTATAAATGATGCCATTGGTGTAAAGAAAACACCCAATTCTTAAGCTGATATGTTCAACTGTTTTGAAGTGATATACTTTTAAAGCTGCAATTTTCTCACGAAAAATGTGCTATTAACATTATTTTAAATTGCACTTGCAGCTCACCTAATTGAGCTAGAGAGTTGCGAAAGGTCTAATTTTAAACTTTTTTTTATGGGCTTTCATATGATATATAATACAGCAAATGCTTGGAGTGCATATACCACCAATACACACTATTTTTTACCCCTTTCACATCGCACAAATAACCCGGTATCGACACGGCATATTGCCGTGTCGACATGGGTCAGTGTGCGATGTGAAAGCACTCTGCCGGAATTAGCGGGTCGCCTGACCCGGTAATTCAACGCGGTATAAAAGAAGGATTATACCCAGGTTGAATACCGGGTCAGGTGCAGTGTGAATGGGAGCCGCGTCGATGCGACACGGTTCCCATTCACAGCGTAGGGAGAGGCGGCGCAGGAGATGAGCTCATCTCCCAGCGCCGCCTCCACCCCCGCCCCTGCTGCGCCCCCCCGCTGCTATGGCAACCGACCCGGTATATTGCCGGGTCGGAAAGCCAGCAGAGGGGAGCAAATGCCGGATCCCACCCGGTAAGTACACGTTTCTTTTACCGGGTGGGATCCGGCATTTGCGATCTGAATGCGGTAATAGAAAACTGAATCCACCTCAGACTGATTCGTTAGTAATGTTTGTCATTAAGAACTGAATGCTAACTAGAAAAGCTAACGATCGAAAAACAAAAAAACAAAACACCATAACAGTTAAATTATTAAAATTACGTCATAACGATGGAACAACATAACCATAATGTCAGCGCTAGTGGCTGTGCATGACAGAACGGAGCAACACTTGAATTGCTCCATCGGGCGCCATCTACCCTCAACTCCTCTAGCCCACTAGGACAGTGGGTAAGATTATTATTATACTGGACTGAGAAAAATTATGGGCACATAGGTGTGTTTATAATACAGGTTGAGTATCCCTTATCCAAAATGCTTGGGACCAGAGGTATTTTGGATATCGGATTTTTCCGTATTTTGGAATAATTGCATACCATAATGAGATATCATGGTTATGGGACCTAAATCTAAGCACAGAATGCATTTATATTTCATATACACCTTATACACACAGCCTGAAGGTAATTTTAGCCAATATTTTTTATAACTTTGTACATTAAACAAAGTGTGTGTACATTCACACAATTCATTTATGTTTCATATACACCTTATACACACACAGCCTGAAGGTCATTTAATACAATATTTTTAATAACTTTGTGTATTAAACAAAGTTTGTGTACATTGAGGCATCAGAAAACAAAGGTTTCACTATCTCACTCAAAAAAGTCTGTATTTCGGAATATTCCATATTTCGGAATATTTGGATATGGGATACTCAACCTGTAATATGGGGACAAGTGAAATGGTATACAGTCATATGGACACTTTTCTGGCACTGCCAATTATCTGCTTTATCTGTGATTCATTCCTCCCTTAATCATTTAGAAGGGCCAATACCTTATGTCGGAGTGCTTTTTGTCGATTTTAGCTCAGCCGCCGATACTATTCTTCCAATTACTTTGATATCTAAATTACAAAACTTAGGATTGTCTGTCATGTTATGTGACTGGATTTTAGATTTGTTAATTAATAGATGCCAGAAAGTTAAAACGGGTAAACTAAAGTCTTCTGTAATTAGAATTAGTACAGGTACCCCACAGGGGTGTGTCCTAAGTCCCCTTTTATTTTCTTTGTTTACCCATGACTGTATTCCCCAGGGTAAAATTAATTCTATCATTACATTTGCTGATTACATTACTGTATTCCCCAGGGTAAAGCTAATTCTGTTATTAAATTTGCTGATGACACTATGGGGCCTAATGCCGTGAAGTGCCCGCCCCCAATCAGAGACCTGTGCTGAAGCCTAGCAAGTTTGGGGCAGGTAGTCTGTCTCTCCCCATCCCTCCTTCCTCTCTCTCTCTCTGGGCGGGATGTACTAACCTCTCCCGCTGCGGTATAAGGGTTATTTCTGCGCTCCCTGTGTTTACTCCTCGTTAGTTGTTTTCCTCCTGCTGCCCAGCGCTCCCTGTAGTTTCCGCGTCACTGCGGTCTGCCATAATCACCGTCGCGGCCACTGATCCCACCACAGCGGTTGTTCAGCGCTGCGCTCCCCGTCAGTGAGTCGTGCATGCGCAGTAGAGTGAATCAGAGAGTACTGCGCATGCGCGACTCACTGACAGGGAGCGCAGCGCTGAACAGCTGCTGTGGAGGGATCAGTGGCAGCAGCGGTGATTATGGCAGGCCGCAGTGACGACCAGTGTGACGCGAAAACTACAGAATTCGTTGGGAAGCGCCGGGCAGCAGGAGGAAAACAACTAATAAGGAGTAAACACCAGGAGCGCAGCGATAACCCTAATACTGCAGCGGGAGAGGTTAGTACATTCCGTCCTCTCTCTCTCTGCTCTCTCTCTCTCCCCATCTCTGTCCTCTCTCTCTCTCTCTCTCCATATCTCCCTCCCCCTCTCTCTTTCCCGCTCTGTCTCTGGCAGCCCTCTCTTTCTCTCCCTGATGCACGCGCTCTACCCCTCCCTCTCTCTGTGTCTCTCCTCTCTTTCCCTCTTGTTCCCCTCAATCTGTCCCTTTCCATATCCCTCTTTTTCTCCCCAACACTCTTTCCCTCTCTTTTGCTCCCCCCTCTGTCTCTCTCCCTCCATGACACCCTCGCTCTCTCCCACTTGCTCCCCATCCCTCTGTCACCCCCCCTCTCTCTTCGTCTCTCCCTCTTTTTCTCACTGACACGCTCTGTCTTGCGCGCTCTCTCTCTCCTGGACATCCTCTGTCTCTCACTCTAGTTCGCTCCCCCACTCTCTCCGACACACTCTCTCTCCCGCTCGCTTTCCCTCTCTGCCTGACACCCTCTCTCTCCCTCCTTTCTCCCACCCTCACACACTCTCCCCTCTCATCCCTCTTTCTTTCTCCATCACTCTCTCTGTCCCCTTTTTTTCCTTCTCTCTCTCTCTCTCTCTGGGCGGGATGTACTAAAGGAAAAATGCGGTAAAACCTCTGTTTTCGGGGGTTTTACTGCATTTTCAAATGTACTAAGACCGGGCCGCCAGGTTTATGGCGCCGAGGGTATCGCCATCTTTTGATGGCGATACCCTATATAGGCCTATGGGCTTCTTACCACCGCTGTATCCCGCCACCCCGCTCCCAACGACCTCCCACCCCCCTGTGGTCCGGCCCCCCTCCTCCTTCTCCCCCGCAGCACAGCCTTGGCTGCTTCCGGCTGCAGGTGGGAGGAGGAGGAGCACAGGGACTCCCAGCACACGTCACCTCCCGCTGCTGGGACATAACCTCCCGCTGCGCGCCCAGACAGAGACGCTTACAATGGGAAGCGGCTCTGTGCACTCCCGGCGTATCTAGGCCGGGAGTGTGCGCCTGCGATTAGGCAGGCAACGATAAGGGAGGCTCCATCTGTATGTTGCAGACAGCAGCAGCTCTCCACAACCTCACCGGAACTTTGTTCTATCCCTCTCCAGCTCTATTTCTCTCATCTGGCCACACCTCATCTCATCTCTCTACCTCTCCTCTTCAGAGTGCTGTCATTGGATCATGTGTCAGCAGTGTTCCTGCGCTGAATTTAATTAACTGAATTCAACAGAGACCATTTGACTCCATTTTTCCAATAGCAGACATCCTATATATCCCCGTCTCCTCTCTAGAGTGCCGGCTCTGCGGACACGGTCACTCTGTCATCACTGCGACCTTTTGCATATGACAGAGCAGCAGCTGCCCTACAGAGCTCATGGAGCCAGGCCCAGCCAGATCACAGCTGTCTGGGCGCCGATAGAAGAGTGTTGTGGACGGGCCAGGAATTACAGTGTGCACGCTGTGCGGCTCCACGTCTGCCGTCAGACGCCGTCCCTGCCAGTGCACAGTGTGATACACCACGTCACGGTGGTGCGGTCCCTGCAGTGTGTGGTCGTGGATGCCAGATGCCAGCGATGACTACTGTGGAGCTGAGTGTCCACCCAGTGTGTAAGTATTATTATTGCTTTAGGCTCTGACGTCCCTGCTGCCCCGCCTATGATTTATGAAGTAAGCAGTGTGGTTCTGAATGTTCCCCCCACCACTCCACCCATATAATGATAATAGATGCATATGTATCTGGCACTATGGGGGCATATATGTATCTGGCACTATACTGGGGGCATACGTGCATCTGGCACTATACTGGGGGCATACGTGCATCTGGCACTATACTGGGGGCTCACGTGCATCTGGCACTGCTGGGGGGCATATCATGTCTATCTGGCACTGCTGGGGGGCATATCATGTCTATCTGGCACTGCTGGGGGGCATATCATGTCTATCTGGCACTGCTGGGGGGCATATCATGTCTATCTGGCACTGCTGGGTGTCATTATGTGTATCTGGCACTGCACTACTGGGGTTATGAGTATCTGGCACTGTACTGGAGACATTATGTGTAAGGAGCACTACTGTGGCTGTTATGTGTAAGGCTGCTAATTTTGTGTGTAGAGGGGGTGTGAAAACATTTATAGTTTGAGAATATAAAATTGAGGCCACGCCCACTTTTTTTATTCGCATGGGGGTACTTCGAAATGTTCATGCTCAGGGTGCTAGTAGGCCTGGAGGCGGCCCTGGTAGAGTATATATATATATATATTATATAACCCAGTATGGATGATGTAGAAACACCGTCATACAGCACGGCACTGCAGTTTGAATTTAAATAAATTTAATGTTGCCACTAGTGTTGCGGCACTACTGTGTGGTGTAATGTGAATTGGCACTATTATGTGGCCATGCCCCTTCCCCACTAAGCCACGCCCCTAACAGGGTGTGTTTTTTCCGGCGCAGTAATCCCACCCACTTGACAGACTCCACCCCCTCAACAGACCCCCCCCCCATTAGGGCTGCTTTCATAAATTTCCCGGGCTGGTTTTTGATCCCAATCCGCCCCTGGCTGTGAGCTACCATCAATTGATAATATCTATGTTGAAAACTGCCACTGCAAAGTAAGTAGCATTGTACATGATTGTAATCATCCTAACCACTGCATCTTCTCTCTCCTTCCATCCAGAAGACGCTTCAGGAGTATTAGATCTAGAACACCTCGTTTAAAAATAAAAAACTTTTTTCCATCTGTTATTGTTAGGTCTTCATTTGACTTGTGATTTGTAACCTATATGTGGATGACCTGGTTTTAAATGTGATTCATACTTTTTTTAAACAATGATAATAAAAATATTTATCCATCTATTTTTACAGCAGTATGGGTTCCAAGGTGAATTTGTTTGATAGGTGAATTGTATGGGGGCGCTCTAGGCTAGTACATACTCGTGGGCAACTCTGCTTGTTATTACATAATCAAGTGGGCATTACACCTGTCCCAATTAAAGGGTAACATTTAGTGGTTGAAGTACAGTAAAATTAAACGGGAACTTGTCGCGCAAAAAATAGTCACTTATCAGGGATTTGCTTCGCCTACCTCATGCAGGCGAAACCAATCCCGATGTGTGCCAGCATTGGGAGATAAGAGTGGCTATCGAGGCTAATAGGCTAGCCCAGAGCATACCAATTATCCGCGGTAAATTAAAACTAATTGGATACTGTCCTTCATGTTTAAGTATGTCATCTGACTGCACTAGCAGGCTCCAACTCTAGATAGATCTCACCCAAGCGATGGCTCCTGTTGCCTAGCGCTCACATTGATCAGCATGACCAGCCAAAGTACATCCGAGATCAGCGGCCAAGCGGTATGCTGGACGAACTCGGATATTTTTTTTTAAAGGGGCAAACACTTACAAAGCATGGATCTGTCTTGCAAGTGAGTAACACTTTAAAAAAAAAAAAAAAAGGCCGGCTCCGGCCAGCATTCCGCACAGCCACCAAACTCGAGCATCATTACATCCGGCCCCTGGTTTGGTTTAAGGCCAAACACATTTCTCAGTAAATTTTATTTAGCAGATCCCTAAAATAGCAGTTACTAGTATATAGATTTCTAAACAAACTTCTGACTATGGCAATAATTCAGATCTGATCGCAGCAGCAAATTTGTTAGCAGCTGGGCAAAACCATGTGCACTGCAGGTGTGGCAGATATAACATGTGCAGAGAGAGTTAGATTTAGGTGGGTTATATTGTTTCTGTGCAGGGTAAATACTGGCTGCTTTATTTTTACACTGTAATTTAGATTTCAGATTGAACACACCCCACCCAAATCTAACTCTCTTTGCATGTTATATCTCTCCCCCCCCCCCTGCACTGCACATGGTTTTGCCCAACCACTAACAAATTTGCTGCTGCGATAAGATCTGAATTAGGCCCTATATTTAAGAAAACTGCAGAGCTGTAAACATATGATTTTCTCTTGCGGAGAGCCCTTTAGTGATAATCTCCCAAGTCACTGTTCTTAATTACTAAAGAGAATGTTGGGATTTCTCTAATGCCAGAATTGGAAAGAATAAACCCCTGATCCTTAAAATGAAAAGTTCATAAAAAAAATTAGTCTGAATGTAAACAATGTTAGCAAATAAATATTCAAAATTATCATCATAATGTTCAGATTACAGCCAATAATTGTTCTATGAAAACTGACATTTCCTAATGAGCAATCACTGCGGAGAGAACACATTAGCATGGAAATCCTCCCCTCCACAAACCAAGTCAATAAAGGAAGCCTATAGGCATGATGACATAGCATACTAATGAGGACATAATAATAGATACCAAAGAAGCAACATCTTACGCGGAGTAAAAGAATAGCAAGCGAAGTTATGGTATATTTTATTACAGGCATGTCAAACTCATAGTCAGCCAGCTGTAGTGAAACTACAAGTCCCAGCATGCTTTACCAGCTGATCAGTGGAAGGTATGCTGGCAAAGCATGCTGGGACTTGTAGTTTCACAACAGCTGGAGGGCCACGAGTTTGACATGCCTGTTTTATTACAATAGATGGAACAAATTATTTTTCTAATAAAAAATTAAATCCACTTTCTACACTTAAGAAACCTAGTTGAAACTGTATAATTTTAATATTGGGGACACATTTGAACTAAAATAAAACAGGATCCCCGTTCTACCCTTCCAGGCTAGTCCTGCTCACTGTGATAGCATTACATCAAGTAATAGAAAGGAGAAAAATACTTTGTAAAGAAAAAAAGAAAAGAAAAAATTGGCACAAAAAAACCCACAAAGTCATTCTAGGTACCCATGACCTTGGACGCTTTTGCAATAAAGACACATTTTACTATAACAAGCAAAGCTTTATTCTTTCACATATTCACCTATGGTGGATGGTACACACTTAGTGCAGCCCCAAGTTTGCTTCTGTCTGATCCTCCCAAATGTCATGTGAAAAAGAGAGACCTATTAAATCTATCTGCCACTTCTGCTGCAGGCACTCCGTAAGAGCAGCATTTATAATTGCCCGAAAATGCATTTTTTTCAAGGAACGAGCAAGAGCTTTCCTTAACCTAATGATTCCATTTCCCAAACTAAGAGCTTACTAAGAAAATGTGTAAAAATGTATAAAGAAAAAAGGGCCAAAGTCCAAACATAGGTTATATTGCACCTTAAAGAAAAATGTACCATTAGCGGAATCCCAGCATTGATCTAAAAAGCACCATTATAAAAATCTCAGGAATCACGTCTTCCTTCATAACACATTCTATATTACACATTACAATGATGAAGAATAGATTTCACACAAAGTATTGTGCTGTTTTTTCACAATACCACAAGTACAATATATGTAATGTAAGTGCACATTCTGGAAGTAAGAAGGATGGACTGTTAGTAAAGGTTGAGTATCCCATATCCAAATATTCCGAAATACGGAATATTTTGAGTTAAAGTGAGATAGTGAAACCTTTGTTTTCTGATGGCTCAATGTACACAAACTTTGTTTAATACACAAAGTTATAAAAAATATTGTATTAAATGACCTTCAGGCTGTGTGTATAAGGTGTATATGAAACATAAATGAATTGTGTGAATGTACACACACTTTGTTTAATGCACAAAGTTATTAAAAACATTGGCTAAAATTACCTTCAGGCTGTTTGTATAAGGTGTATATGAAACATAAATGCATTCTGTGCTTAGACTTGGTTCCCATCACCATGAAATCTCATTATGGCATGCAATTATTATAAAATACGGAAAAATACAATATCCACAATATTTCTGGTCCCAAGCATTTTGGATAAGGGATACTCAATTTGTATAACATTTATTTATAATAAAAAAACCCAGCAGAAACAGTAAGTAATATTTCACAAAAACAGGACTAGATGCTTTGTCATTTGGAAAAAAAACCACCCAATAATATACTTTCCACAAACCACATTAAAGCACCTTTTAAGTCTATACACAGCAGCAGACATGTTCGTGAAGGTATAAAATGGGTAGAGGGGCTCCGGTTAGATTATTTGGCTTGCCGGAAGGAGTTGAAAAAGTTTTAAAAAAGGGGATCATCATAGGCTGCATGATGTCATGTTTCCAGGGTGACAGTGGCTGGTATACAGAAAATTCGGTAACCCGGATGGACTAGCCAGCTCAGAGTCTAGATCTTAACGCCACTGAGAACCTCTGGGACGAATTGGGGTGACGGGTGCGTTCTAGACGGTTCAACCTTCTTCAGTATCACAGTGGGTCACTGTAATTAAGGCGGAATGGCAAAACATACCGCCTGCTGTTGTCCAGGCACTTGTGGACAGATTGCAAGAGGGATGTATGCAGTAATCACTGCATGTGGTGGACCTGCAAAGTACTGACAGCAAATAGATTGAGATTTTATTGACATCAGTGTTCAATCACTTTTGTCTACATATAGGTGTATGTAAGTGTCGGAAGCTGCCGTCTTGTCGGAAAGATGGCAGCTTCCAACAGATTTAGATCGGAAAGGGGTTCCGACCTAGTCATTAGGGCCCCGTTTTTTCCGACAAGTCGGGAAATCTGACTTGTCGGAAGCCTGTCGGAATACACGTGGATCAGCGGCTTCAGGAACCGAGCAGCGTGCATTGTCGGAAGCGCGGCCAAACAAGACAGGTTTTAACCCCGTTTCCAACAATGTCAATCTGACTTTAAAAAAAGTCGGATTGCCATTGTCAGGAACGGGCCAAACCTGTAGGGTTTGGCTGTGGCACTGAATACTGACCTGTCGGATCCTTTCCATCAGAAAGGATCCGACAGGTATTGAATATAACCCACAGTGTAGCTTCAATTAATGCAATAAAAAATAAATTAAAAAAAATTCTCAAATAAATTTATGTAACAGGACAATAAAAGACCATAGACCATGAACAACCATTTCACATACTGAGGCACAAAACCCTAATATTCTGTGTTATGCTTTAGGGTTTATTTAAGAATACCACTTGATAGCTCTCATTTTATTTTCTCTTATTGTACAAAAAAAAAAAACCCAATAAAGACCACCTGTTGAATACACACAAAAAAAAAGCATACAGTTAATATCTTATTCACTTGTAACCCAGAAGAACTAGCACATTAGAACTACTGGTCAGAGTATATAAGTGAATGGATAACAGTAAAAACAAATGGCTGCTCGTGTTAAACAAATAAAGGTCATGGATAGGCTAAACCTCAGTAAGTGCGACCAGTAGGGTTGCTATCCTGAACCAGTGCCTCACTCACTAGTACTTGCTTCATCTTTTAAAACACTAACACTCCCTTCAAAAGGAAAACATGCACAATATGTGCTATGCAACTGAAAATCATGCTTGCAAATTAATCATATCAATAAAGAAACACAGGGAACACAACTACATTCTTGAAATGTGCATAGGTTATTTATGGAACGCTGCTTCTTCAGGCAAATATTAAGCTTATGTTCACTCTAGTCTCAAGACCTACAGTCCAAGATCCTATTTGGTAAGAATGGTGACTGATGAGTAAGATCAACAGCAGCATAAATCAGATAATAAGAGCAGTGACCAACATGCCATAAAGCAGAGAAAAGAACAGACAGGGGAACAGCAGGAAGATGCTAGGAATGGCAGAAGACTCTCTGGCCCACCTACTTGCCCACTGCTGTCATCATTTGATTATTTTTAACAGCTGCCACTACCATTATAAATGACAATAAGCAAAACTTCTTAGTCTAATGTAGACTTTGGTAAAACAGGTTTACTTGTAATTAAATAATGAAGCCGGTAACCTGTGATTATAGCAAGGGCACAAAAAACTATATGCAATGCTTGCTGTACCAAAGTCTGCAAGGAGAAGTACTGACTCACTTTTTGGCATCTAGTAGCATAGCTTACTAAATCCAATGGTGAACCTTCTGCTCAGCTTATGCGATTATAAGACCACCAGAACCTTAATATCCATTAACAAACATGAGGGTATCCAAGGCAGTGGTATTAATGTTAAAAAAAGATGGGAATGACTCATTTAGAGGCTGAAAGAGAACTTGTTAGCTGTCAATGCTTGAAGTCTTCTAATGCCACAATGGCAGAATATCAGTAGTAAAATGCTGAATGATTTACAAGAGAGATCAGGATGCCATCACAAGCTGTGCTAACAGTCTCTCTGAAGGGATAAGTGAGCTGGTATTTACTAATACCTTTGAAGAACATGATGAAATATAAGATATTACATGGTAGTGACAATGCATTAGCACATTATCTTGACCACTGGTTTAGAGCCCATTATATACCTGTTGTGAGAAAAAAAATAAAAAAATAAAAATAAAAAAATAATAATAATTATTATTATTATTATTATTATTATTAATAAAATAAAAAAAAAAAAAAATATATATATATATATATATATATATATATATATATATATATACCAATCTTTTTACCATACATATATTGCTTACTCTGTGCCATGTATTTTTTAATTTTACAATTTAATTTACTTTCCATGTGATAGTATATTCTGTAGACAAAGCACATATCTCTAAGTATACAAAAGTAAACATGCAGTACCATTCAAAACAAAATATCAATGCAAAGAAAGAAAACAATTAAAAGAAAGCATATCCCATACCTCCCAACATGACCCTCTACAGAAGGGACAAAATGCTCTGCTTCTGGACTTCCCTCTTAATTTCTGATTGCCATCACCTGTGCTGAACACCATTCTTATCCATTAACCCTGTTCAA